>NC_042972.1:32773236-33043236 GCF_901001165.1 Salmo trutta | reverse complement strand
TGTAATGCGTGACTCATTTGTCCTCGTCTCAGTAGCTGTGACCTGGGCTAAGCCCGTTCTGGAGCAGAGCCCTACACACACACTGACACACACTGATAAACACACTGACACACACACTGACACACACTGATAAACACACTGACACACACACTGACACACACACTGATACACACACTGACACACACTGACACACACTGATAAACACACTGACACACACACTGACACACACTGACACACACACTGACACACACACTGACAAACACACTGATAAACACACTGACACACACACTGACACACACACTGACAAACACACTGACAAACACACTGACACACACTGACACACACACTGACACACACACTGACAAACACACTGACACACACACACTGACACACACACTGACACACACATACTGACAAACACACTGACAAACACACTGACACACACTGACACACACACTGACAAACACACTGACACACACTGACACACACACTGACACACACACTGACAAACACACTGACACACACTGACACACACACTGACACACACTGACACACACACTGACACACACACTGACACACACTCTGACACACACACTGACACACACACTGACAAACACACTGATAAACACACTGACAAACACACTGACACACACACACTGACAAACACACTGACACACACACTGACACACACACTGACACACACTCTGACACACACACTGACACACACTCTGACACACACTGACACACACACTGACACACACACACTGACAAACACACTGACACACACACTGACAAACACACTGACACACACTGACACACACACTGACAAACACACTGACACACACTGACACACACACTGACACACACACTGGCAAACACACTGACACACACTGACACACACACTGACACACACTGACACACACACTGACAAACACACTGATAAACACACTGACACACACACTGACACACACTGACACACACACTGACAAACACACTGACAAACACACTGACAGACACTGACACACACACTGACACACACACTGACAAACACACTGACACACACACTGACACACACACTGACACACACACTGACAAACACACTGACAAACACACTGACACACACTGACACACACACTGACAAACACACTGACACACACTGACACACACACTGACAGACACACTGACAAACACACTGACACACACTGACACACACACTGACACACACTGACACACACACTGACACACACACTGACACACACTCTGACACACACACTGACACACACACACTGACAAACACACTGACACACACACTGACAAACACACTGACACACACTCTGACACACACACTGACACACACTCTGACACACACTGACACACACACTGACACACACACACTGACAAACACACTGACACACACACTGACAAACACACTGACACACACTCTGACACATACACTGACACACACACTGACACACACTCTGACACACACACTGACACACACACACTGACACACACTGACACACACACTGACAAACACACACTGACACACACTCTGACACACACTGACACACACACACTGACACACACACTGACACACACACTGACACACACTGACACACACACACTGACACACACACTGACACACACTCTGACACACACACTGACAAACACACTGATAAACACACGGACACACACTGACACACACACTGACACACACACTGACACACACTCTGACACACACTGACACACACTGACACACACTGACACACACTGACACACACACTGACACACACTCTGACACACACTCTGACAAACACACTGACACACACACTGACACACACACTGACAAACACACTGACACACACTGACACACACACTGACACACACTGACACACACACTGACAAACACACTGATAAACACACTGACACACACACTGACACACACACTGACACACACACTGACACACACTGACACACACACTGACACACACTGACACACACACTGACAAACACACTGATAAACACACTGACACACACAATGACACACACACTGACAAACACACTGACAAACACACTGACACACACTGACACACACACTGACACACACACTGACAAACACACTGACACACACACTGACACACACACTGACACACACACTGACAAACACACTGACAAACACACTGACACACACACTGACACACACACTGACACACACACTGACACACACTGACACACACACTGACAGACACACTGACAAACACACTGACACACACTGACACACACACTGACACACACTGACACACACACTGACACACACTCTGACACACACACTGACACACACACTGACAAACACACTGATAAACACACTGACAAACACACTGACACACACACACTGACAAACACACTGACACACACACTGACAAACACACTGACACACACTCTGACACACACACTGACACACACTCTGACACACACTGACACACACACTGACACACACACACTGACAAACACACTGACACACACACTGACAAACACACTGACACACACTCTGACACACACACTGACACACACACTGACACACACTCTGACACACACACTGACACACACACACTGACACACACTGACACACACACTGACAAACACACACTGACACACACTCTGACACACACTGACACACACACACTGACACACACACTGACACACACACTGACACACACTGACACACACACACTGACACACACACTGACACACACTCTGACACACACTGACACACACACTGACACACACACTGACACACACTGACACACACGCTGACAAACCACACTGATAAACACACGGACACACACTGACACACACACTGACACACACACTGACACACACTCTGACACACACTGACACACACTGACACACACTGACACACACACTGACACACACTCTGACACACACTGACACACACTGACACACACTGACACACACACTGACACACACACTGACACACACACTGACACACACTCTGACACACACTGACACACACTGACACACACTGACACACACACTGACACACACACTGACACACACTCTGACACACACTGACACACACTGACACACACTGACACACACACTGACACACACACTGACACACACACTGACACACACACTGACAGCACAAATCACTGCAGTTACTCCTGGACTGGTCAACACTCCAATGAGACACTCACAGAGTAGGACATACACAGGAAACACTAACCACATTTCTGCAAGGACCAATAGACACAAAACACACACAGAATTTCCATTCAACTGACCCTGACCAGATGTTGAAATGAAGCACATTTTAATGTAGTGTAACTGGATCATTGAGATTGACCACACCGTTGGCAACATTTCACGTATTTAGCTTTGAGTCTGACTATATTATTAGCGCAATGACAGAACTGACTACACAGTAGCCTACATGTGCAGTGTAGTGGTTGACAGCATTATCTTTCTCTCTGTAGCCGTCTCCCACCTGCATGGCTATACCAGCAGTCTTAAATGCATTGATTGACTTGAACACTGTTCTCTCGCTCTCTCTCTTGGTGAGCTCAGCTGCATTGCTATAGCTACCAGCAGATGGTAAATCCTCTGTCCATTAACCCGTGGTCACCTTGGGCTCACCTCAAAATATGCAGTATGCCCCCCCTCCAACACAGCTCTCTCTCTCAATCCATCTCATCTACTTCCTCCCCTCCTCTCTCTCTCCACCACTTTCTGACCTCCCCCCGTTCTTCTCCCTCTGCCCCAATGCTGCTATTCTCTCTCTCTCTCTTTACCTTTTCCTTCATCTCTTATTGCCTTCCTCCCCATCCCACCCTATCCCATCCCTGTCTCTCAATCTTAATCAGATGCGATTGGCTGCTGGGTCTGTGAATAGTGATCGGCAGAACACACATCATTTCAGACATTTTACTGAGACTCCACTTCTATGGGAGAAAAGGCACCAGAGAGGGAGTGAACAGAGAAAATGAAATGAAAAGAGAAAGTGACATGCCAAAGAATAATGATTTAAGGTAAGAGGGTAACCCAATCCACATAGTGCCCTATCTAAATGGCCTTGTCTGTAACCTTACTTCTCTGATTTTATTTTATTTATTTATTTATTTCACCTTTATTTACATACAATCAATGATGCAGTAGAAAAAAATAAGACTATATACAATGTGAGCAAATGATGTGAGATAACGGAGGTAAAGGCAAAAAAATGCCATGGTGGCAAAGTAAATAAAGTATGGCAAGAAAAACACTGGAATGGTAGATTTGTAGTTTGAAGAAAGTTAAAAGTTAAAATATAAATAATATGGTGCAAAGGAGCAAAATAAATAAAATAAATAAATACAGTAGGGGAAGAGGTAGTAGTTTGGGCTAAATTAAAGATGGGCTATGTACAGGTGCAGAGATCTGTGAGCTGCTCTGACAGCTGGTGCTTAAAGCTAGTGAGGGAGATAAGTGTTTCCAGTTTTAGAGATTTTTGTAGTTCGTTCCAGTCATTGGCAGCAGAGAACTGGAAGGAGAGACGACCAAAGGAGGAGTTGGCTTTAGGGGTGACCAGAGAGATATACCTGCTGGAGCGCGTGCTACAGGTGGGTGCTGCTATGGTGACCAGTGAGCGGAGATAAGGGGGGACTTTACCTAGCAGGGTCTTGTAGATGACCTGGATCATCAAACACAGACCTCTGGATTGCTGTCCTAAACATGCTGCCGTCTTTTGGTGGCAGGTCATTCAATGTTATGGCACTAAGACTGTAGAACTCTCCACCAAAAGGTATTATGACTATAGAAATAACCTCTTTTAAATCCAAGATAATACAAAAATGCCTCTTTGTTCTCTGTCCTATCTTGGCCTCTTAATCTGTTGTGATGTCTTGTGGTTTTATCTGGTTCTCTCTTCTTCAGCATTTATTTGACCTTTGTCTGTTTCACTCTTAATGCGTCAGTATGCTTGTTCTGCTACTACCTTTTGTAGTGTTTTTACTTCAAACGTTTTAAGATGTGCTGTGTTTGTTGTTCACTCTATCGTGAGAGGTGTCCTTGGGTTTGGTTAAGGTGGTCCATAAATAAGACAAACAGCCAGTTAACATTATTATCATAGTCTGTCTCAGTGGGGTGCAGCTGGGCAAATTATGGAGGTGCTCACTCAATGGAACACCGCCCTGCACCATCATCATCACAATGCCCTCAGTAGAACACTGCCCTGCAACATCATCATCACAATGCCTTCAGTAGAACACCGCCCTGCACCATCATCATCACAATGCCCTTAGTAGAACACTACCCTGCACCATCATCATCACAATGCCCTCAGTAGAACACTGCCCTGCACCATCATCATCACAATGCCCTCAGTAGAACACTGCCCTGCACCATCATCATCACAATGCCTTCAGTAGAACACCGCCCTGCACCATCATCATCACAATGCCTTCAGTAGAACACTGCCCTGCAACATCATCATCACAATGCCTTCAGTAGAACACTGCCCTGCAACATCATCATCACAATGCCCTCAGTAGAACACTGCCCTGCACCATCATCATCACAATGCCTTCAGTAGAACACTGCCCTGCACCATCATCATCACAATGCCTCCAGTCAATGACTGAATAAACCTACACACACTGTTTTCTCTGTGCAGAATTGTATTTTAAAAAATACTTACAAATCACATACACACTTCTAAATCCCACACAGTTTTTCCAAACTTTCCCAAACTCACATTCTTCCCCACACACAGAGTGAGCACTTGTCAAAGTTCCCAGTGAGCTCTGAGGCATTATTTAAACCTGACCACTGAGGTGCAGAACATCTATCATTAAAGCCCGGTGAAGACTGAAGTGAACTATGTATTCTCCCTCACATCCTCTATGCCTCTCTCTCTCTGTACTGCTGAACTAGCCTCCAGAGGAACACTAATAGATCATCATGTGAATGAATATCAGGCCAGTGAGGTGATATCACAGGAACACCTTGTGCCTTGGTAGTTATTGTGTGTCTTTTAAGAATGAACTTCTGATGGCGCTGTAATTATAGTTTAAGACTGGAAGAGAGATAACGAGAGAACATCTCATCCTAGGAGCTGACTGAATAAATCTGCCTTATATATGCATGTACTCATTTCCAATGACAACTATAATAATTCATAAGTGTGTGTGTGCTGTGTGTGTGTGTGTTTGTGTGTGTGTGTGTACACTGTGTGTGTGTACACTGTGTGTGCATGTGCACTGGGTGTGTATGTGTGTGTGTGTGTGTGTGTGTGCGCACTGTGTGTGCGCACTGTGTGTGCACACTGTGTGTGTGCACTGTGTGTGTGCACTGTGTGTGTGTGTGTGCACTGTGTGTGTGCACTGTGTGTGTACACTGTGTGTGTGTACACTGTGTGTGCATGTGCACTGGGTGTGTATGTGTGTGTGTGTGTGTGTGTGTGTGTGTGTGTGTGTGTGTGTGTGTGTGTGTGTGCGCACTGTGTGTGCGCACTGTGTGTGTGTGTGCACTGTGTGTGTGTGCACTGTGTGTGTGTGCACTGTGTGTGTGTACTGTGTGTGTGTACTGTGTGTGTGCACTGTGTGTGTGCACTGTGTGTGTGCGCACTGTGTGTGTGTGTGCACTGTGTGTGTATGTGTGTGCACTGTGTGTGTGAGCTGTGTGTGTGTGTGTGTGTGTGTGTGTGTGTGTGTGTGCACTGTGTGTGTGAGCTGTGTGTGTGTGTGCACTGTGTGTGTGAGCTGTGTGAGTGTTTCTCTTATAAGGTTACCATTCCTCCTCTGAAGAAGTCATCAGCATTAGATGTCTGTGACTTTAGCTAGTTAGCTTTGTGTGTTGCATGCTTGTATTTGTGTTTGTGTTTGTATATGTGTGTTGCCTGCATGTGGATGTTTGCGTGTGTGTGCCCCCTGCGTAGGTCGAAATAGCTGCGTTTGGCTGGAGGGTAAGCTAAGCTGCAGTAAAGTATGATTTCATTCCCAGTCTTTCACAGTGGCAGAATGCGACACAGAGAGAGAATTATCTTTCCCCTGCACAAAAACATTAGCACTGTGGTTCTGTGACAAGCTATTGCGTATAGAATACTTTCCTGAGCAGCATTTTGGCTGCAGAGCAACTGAGGACTAAATAGCAATCCATCTCTGTAACTGATGCGTTGTGCAATTTATTGCCCTAATAATAATTGTAATCATCTATCTCCCGAATGGCTGTCTGCGCAGAGTAAGTCACTTCACAATGGACAGGACAAATCCAGCAGATGCAGTGGATAAGGGATCTGTAGTCCGTCCATAATTGTCTCATGCTATGCTATCATCTCAGCCCTCCCCTCCGTTCTCTCTGGCAGCAGTTAAACAGCCTTTTCTCAGGAGCTTGTGGTAATCCAGTACAGTAGATAGCTAGCTCGTCTCACAGCCGGCTGTGCAGCAGCCCCATTTACATGAAGATGTGGGCAGACTGGCATCATCATGTGCTCAGCTTAATGCTAAAATAATCCACAGTGAGTGAGTGAGTGAGTGAGTGAGTGAGTGAGTGAGTGAGTGAGTGAGTGAATGAGTGAGTGAGTGTAGCATTGGGCTCGATGCAGTGGTTTATGGGGACTCTGCGACATTGTCGTTTATCAGGTTTTCATTGGGGGAGGTGGTGGGGAGACACATCAGTAGCCTCTGGTTCCCCTGATCGGAGTGAGATAGAGACAGAGATAGAGACAGAGAGAGAGACAGAGATAGAGACAGAGATAGAGACAGAGATAGAGACAGAGATAGAGACAGAGAGAGAGACAGAGAGAGAGACAGAGAGAGAGACAGAGATAGAGACAGAGATAGAGACAGAGATAGAGACAGAGAGAGAGACAGAGAGAGAGACAGAGAGAGAGAGACAGAGATAGAGACAGAGATAGAGACAGAGAGAGAGATAGAGAGACAGAGAGAGAGAGATAGAGAGACAGAGATAGAGATAGAGAGACAGAGATAGAGAGACAGAGATAGAGACATAGATAGAGACAGAGAGAGAGACAGAGAGAGAGAGACAGAGATAGAGACAGAGATAGAGACAGAGAGAGAGATAGAGAGACAGAGATAGAGATAGAGAGACAGAGATAGAGAGACAGAGATAGAGAGACAGAGATAGAGACAGAGATAGAGACAGAGAGAGAGACAGAGATAGAGACAGAGACAGAGATAGAGATAGAGATAGAGAGACAGAGAGAGAGACAGAGATAGAGACAGAGATAGAGACAGAGAGAGAGACAGAGATAGAGACAGATATAGAGACAGAGAGAGAGACAGAGATAGAGACAGAGAGAGAGACAGATATAGAGACAGATATAGAGACAGAGATAGAGACAGAGAGAGAGACAGAGAGAGAGACAGAGATAGAGACAGAGATAGAGACAGAGATAGAGACAGAGAGAGAGACAGAGAGAGAGACAGAGAGAGAGAGACAGAGATAGAGACAGAGATAGAGACAGAGAGAGAGATAGAGAGACAGAGAGAGAGAGATAGAGAGACAGAGATAGAGATAGAGAGACAGAGATAGAGAGACAGAGATAGAGAGACAGAGATAGAGACAGAGATAGAGACAGAGAGAGAGACAGAGAGAGAGAGACAGAGATAGAGACAGAGATAGAGACAGAGAGAGAGATAGAGAGACAGAGATAGAGATAGAGAGACAGAGATAGAGAGACAGAGATAGAGAGACAGAGATAGAGACAGAGATAGAGACAGAGAGAGAGACAGAGATAGAGATAGAGATAGAGAGACAGAGAGAGAGACAGAGATAGAGACAGAGATAGAGACAGAGAGAGAGACAGAGATAGAGACAGATATAGAGACAGAGAGAGAGACAGAGATAGAGACAGAGAGAGAGACAGATATAGAGACAGATATAGAGACAGAGATAGAGACAGAGATAGAGACAGAGAGAGAGACAGAGATAGAGACAGAGATAGAGACAGAGATAGGCAGGGAATACTGAGAAGCTCCACTACATCACTGACTTTGACATTACATCTGAATTGGGTAAATTAATTGCCAATTTCAGCAGTTTTAGTCACAGCTGTGTATGTGCATGGGGGTGTGGAGTCTGGGGGGAAGAAGTCCTCACAAGGATAATAAAACAAGGACAATTCGGACAAGTGGGGACATTTCACCATTCCCCACAAGGAAAAAAGGTATTTTAGGATTAGGGGTTTGGTTTATCATTAGGGTTACAGATGTTTAGTCCTCACAAGGATAGTAAAACAAACGTGTGTGTGTGTGTGTGTGCGTGTGTGTGTGTGTGTGTGTGTGTGTGTGTGTGTGTGTGTGTGTGTGTGTGTGTGTGTGTGTGTGTGTGTGTGTGTGGTCTAACGTTTGCTATCCTTTTGGGTTCCAAAAGCCCTAACAAGGATAGTAAAACAAAATAATAGTGGGCATTTCACTGGTCCCCAAAAGTAAAAATGCTATTTTATGCTTAGGTTGACAACTAGCATTAGGGTTAGGGGTTAGGATTAGGTTTAGTTTTAAAGTTAGGTTAAGGGTTAGAGTTAGGGGTTAGGTTTAGTTTTAGAGTTAGGTTAAGGGTTAGGGTTAGGAGTTAGGGTTAAGGGTTAGGATTAGGGTAAGGAGTTAGGGTTAGGTTTAGACTTAGGTTAAGGGTTATGGTCAGGAGTTAGGGTTAGGATTAGGGTTAGGAGTTAGGGTTAGGTTTAGTTTTAGAGTTAGGTTAAGGGTTAGGGTTAGGAGTTAGGGTTAGGTTTAGTTTTAGAGTTAGGTTAAGGGTTAGGGTTAGGAGTTAGGGTTAGGATTAGGAGTTAGTTATAGAGTTAGGTTAAGGGTTAGGGCTAGGGTTAGGTTTAGAGTTAGGGGTTAGGAAAAATAAGATTTTGAATGGGAATGCATTTTATGGTCCTCACTTGAACAGTAAAACCAACGTGTGTGTATATGTGTGTGTTCATGAGTGTCTGTGAGCCATGTGCTCTTGCTAGACTGTCGGGGGATACTGGGAATTCATGGAGGTCAGACATTGTGTCAAGATCAAATGAGATACAGTACATCTACATAACCATTACACTAAAGTAGTAAGGCTGCACTCCTATAATCCATGTTTTATTTGTATATCATTTCTGTATGTAAAAAAAATCATAATTTACAGTATATTTTAACATCTCTATGAAGCATTCCAAGGCCATCTGTCAGTCTGTCACTGTGAGTAGTTGTGTCAAGTGTCTGTCATCTGTGAATCAGCACAGTGGATATTAAGAATTATCCCCCTAGAATCACTGTCTGTGCCAGCACCAACATTTTATAAGCATTATCAAAATCTGTCTTCAGCCTTCAGACCAAGACATCCCGAAAATTGGTCTTCTCATGAAAACGTCTGTATCGTCCAAATATGACCCCACCATCGAAAGGTGAGACTCTCATGAACACGAACAGCACCAGTCAAACGTTTGGACACATTTACTCATTCAAGGGTTTTTCTTAATTTTCACTATTTTCTACATTGTAGAATTGTAGTGAAGACATCAACACGATGAAATAACACATATGGAATCATGTAGTAATCAAAAAAGTGTTAAAGAAATCAAAGTATATTTTAGATTCTTCAAAGTGGCCACCCTTTGCCTTGATGACAGCTTTGCACACTCTTGGCATTCTCCTACCCAGCTTCACCTGGAATGCTTTTCCAACAGTCTTGAAGGAGTTCCCACATATGCTGAGCACTTGTTGGCTACTTTTCCTTCACTCTGCGGTCCAACTCATCCCAAACCATCTCAATTGGGTTGAGGTCGGGTGATTGGGGAGGCCAGGTCACAGCACTCCATCACTCTCCTTCTTGGTCAAATAGCCCTTACACAGCCTGGAGGTGTGTTGGGTCATTGTTCTGTTGAAAAACAAATTTTTTATTTTTATTTTTTTATTTCACCTTTATTTAACCAGGTAGGCAAGTTGAGAACAAGTTCTCATTTACAATTGCGACCTGGCCAAGATAAAGCAAAGCAGTTCGACAACATACAACAACACAGAGTTACACATGGAGTAAACAACATACAGTCAATAATACAGTAGAAAAAAAATAAAAAAATAAAAAATAAGACTATATACAATGTGAGCAAATGATGTGAGATAAGGGAGGTAAAAGCAAAAAAATGCCATGGTGGCAAAGTAAATAAAGTATAGCAAGAAAAACACTGGAATGGTAGATTTGTAGTTTGAAGAAAGTTCAAAGTTCAAATATAAATAATATGGTGCAAAGGAGCAAAATAAATAAAATAAATAAATACAGTAGGGGAAGAGGTAGTAGTTTGGGCTAGAGTATAGATGGGCTATGTACAGGTGCAGTGATCTGTGAGCTGCTCTGACAGCTGGTGCTTAAAGCTAGTGAGGGAGATAAGTGTTTCCAATTTCAGAGATTTTTGTAGTTCGTTCCAGTCGTTGGCAGCAGAGAACTGGAAGGAGAGACGACCAAAGGAGGAGTTGGCTTTAGGGGTGACCAGAGAGATATACCTGCTGGAGCGCGTGCTACAGGTGGGTGCTGCTATGGTGACCAGTGAGCGGAGGTAAGGGGGGACTTTACCTAGCAGGGTCTTGTAGATGACCTGGAGCCAATGTGTTTGGCGACGATTATGAAGTGAAGGCCAGCCAACGAGAGCATACAGATCGCAGTGGTGGGTTGTATATGGGGCTTTGGTGACAAAACGGATGGCACTGTGATAGACTGCATCCAGCTTGTTGAGTAGGGTATTGGAGGCTATTTTGTAAATGACATCGCCGAAGTCGAGGATTGGTAGGATGGTCAGTTTTACGAGGGTATGTTTGGCAGCATGGTAGTCCCACTAAGAGCAAACCAGATGGGATGGCTTATCGCTGCAGAATGCTGTGGTATCCATGCCCGTTAAATGTGCCTTAAATTCTAAATAAATCACAGACAGTGTCACCAGTAAGGCACCATCACACCTCCTCCATGCTTCACGTGGGAACCAAACATGCGGAGATCATCTGTTCATCTTCATCTGATCATCTCACATTTGGACTCATCAGACCAAAGGACAGATTTCCACCGGTCTAATATCCACTGCTCGTGTTTCTTGTTCCAAGCAAGTCTCTTATTCTTATTGGTCTCCTTTAGTAGTGGTTTCGTTGCAGCAATTTGACCACGAAGGCCTGATTCAAGCAGTCTCCTCTGAACAGTTGATGTTGAGATGTGTCTGTTACTTGAACTCTGTGAAGCATTTATTTGGGCTGCAATTTGTGAGGCTGGTAACTCCAATGAACTTATCCTCTGCAGCAGAGATAACTCTGGATAACTCTGAGAGCCAATTTCATCATGGCGCTTGATGGTTTTTGCGACTGCACTTGCCTGACCTTCATGTCCTAAAGTAATGATGGACTGTCGTTTCTCTTTGCTTATTTGAGCTGTTCTTGCCATAATATGGACTTGGTCTTTTACCAAATAGAGTTGTCTTCTGTTAGGCACCCTACCTTCTCACAACACAACTGATTGGCTTAAGAAGGAATGAAATTCCATGAGTTAACTTTTAAGAAGGCATACCTGTTACCTCATGAAGCTGGTTGAGAGAATGCCAAGAGTGTGAAAAGCTGTCATCAAGGCAAAGGGTGGCTACTTTGAAGCATCTCAAATATAAAATATATTTTGATTTGTTTAACACTTTTTTGGTTACTACATGATTCCATATGTTATTTCATAGTTTTGATGTTTTCACTATTATTCTACAATGTAGAAAATAGTGAAAAATAAGAAAAACCCTTGAATGAGTAGGTGTGTCCAAACTTTTGACTGGCACTGTAAATGTTGATTGTTTTGCTCTACGACACTGACAAGCTTCACGGGACTCGTCTGAAGTCGGTACCGCCGATCGGTCAACTTCTGTCTGTAGAGTCTGAATGGTTTGGGCTACAACCTAACATGATCAGAAGGTGAGACTCTCATGAAGATGTACATGTCAATTGTTTTGCTCTACAACCCCCACAAGCATCATGGGACTCGTCTGAAGGTAACCCGGTACCAGTTTAAAAATTAATAGAATTATGGAAGAACAGTGCATTTGGGAAGTATTCAGACTCCTTGACCTTTTCCACATTTTGTTACGTTGCAGCCTTATTTTAAAATTGATTAAATAAAAAATGTTCTCATCAATCTGCACACAATACCCCATAATAACAAAGTGAAAACAGGTTTTTTGAAATTTCTGCTAATTTATTAAAAATAAAAACAGAAATACCTTATTTACATGAGTATTTAGACCCTTTGCTATGAGACTCAAATTGAGCTCAGGTGCATCCTGTTTCCATTGATCATACTTGAGAAGTTTCTACAACTTGATTGGAGTCCACCTGTGGTAAATTCGATTGATTGGACATGATTTGGAAAGACACACACCTGTCTATATATGGTCCCACAGTTGACAGTGCATGTCAGAGCAAAAACCAAACCATGAGGTAGAAGGAATTGTCCGTAGAGCTCTGAGACAGGATTGAGGGAAGGGTCGAGGCACAGATCTGGGGAAGGGTACCCAAACATACCTGCAGTATTGAAACTCCCCAAGAACAAAGTGGCCTCCAGCATTCTTAATAGAAGAAGTTTGGAAGCACCAAAACCTTTCCTAGAGCTGGCCGCCTGGCCAAACTGAACAATCGGGGGAGAAGGACCTTAATCAGGGAGGCTACCAAGAACCCAATGGTCACTCTGACAGAGCTCCAGAGTTCCTCTGTGGAGATTGGAGAACCTTCCAGAAGGACAACCATCTCTGCAGTGATCCACCAATCAGGCCTTTACAGTAGAGTGGCCAGATGGAAGCCATTCCTCAGTAAAAGGCACATGACAGCCCGCTTGGAGTTTGCCAAAAGGCACCTAAAGACTCTCAGACCATGAGAAACAAGATTATCTGGTCTGATGAAACCTAGATTTAACTCTTTGGCCTGAGTGCCAAGCATCACGTCTGGAGGAAACCTGTAACCATGCCTACTGTGAGGCATGATGGTGGCAGAATCATGGTGTGGGGATGTTTTTCAGTGGCAGGGACTAGACAGGATCGAGGGAAAGATGAACAGAGCAAAGTACAGAGAGATCCTTGATGAAAACCTGCTCCAGGGCGCTCAGGACCTCAGACTGGGGTGGAGGTTCCCCTTCCAACAGGACAATGACCCTCAGCAAACAGCCAAGACAATGCAGGAGTGGCTTCGGGACAAGTTTTTGAATGTCCTTGAGCGGCCCAGCCAGAGCCTGGACTTGAACCTGACCGAACATCTCTGGAGAGACCTGAAAGTATCTGTGCAGCGACTCTCCCCATCCAACCTGACAAAGTTTTAGAGGATATGCAGAGAAGAATGGGAGAAATTTCTCAAATAAAGGTGTACCAAGCTTGTACCCAAGAATACTCGAGGCTGTAATCGCTGCCAAATGTGCTTTAACAAAGTACTGAGTAAAGGCTCTGAATACTTATGTAAATGAGATATTTCTGGTATTTTTTTTTAATACATTTGCAAGATATTCAAAAACCCTGTTTTTTCTTTATCATTATCATGATTGTGTGTAGATTGATGAGGATTTGTTTTTTTTTACTCCATTTTAGAATAAGGCTGTAACATAACAAAATGTGTAAAAAGTCAAGGGGTCTGAATACTTTCCGAATGCACTGTACTTCAGTGCCAAAATAAAAGGTGTAAAATGCAGTATATTTTATATCGCTCAGATAGGCCTATAGGGCAAACACCAAAACATACTTTCTTTTGAAACATTTTTGATCTTGACAATGTCTTTTGATACATCTCTTTTCCAGGTATGAATATGTTTTTTAATGCATTTCTAGTTGCTAATAGCAGTAAGGCCAAATTCAATGATTCATCAAATATTGTTTTTATATATTTTTGGGATAATTACAGGTGTCCTTAAATGCATCCTTGGTATGACTTTCTTAAAACAATTCCATATGTTAGTTTCGTAGAAACCCAGCCCCTGGTCCTTAGACTGTAGCGCAGGGATCATCAACTAGATCCAGCCGTGGGCCGATTTTTTATTGAGAGGATGGTCAGGGGGCCAGAACATAATTACAAATAATTTGTAGACTCTAAAATGACCACAAGAAGCCCAAACAGATATAATATTTGACTAAACCGTAATCATTTCAAACCTTGCTTACCTTTGTACAGTATATGATCACGTATATCTCTCTAATATGCATGGCAATACTTTGGAACAGATATCCATAATTAAAATTACTCCGAGCTGATTTGCTGGTGTTTTTACAGTCTTTTATGTCCCCCTCACCCAAAAACCTGTGGGCCAAATAAAATCAGCTGTGGGCCAAATTCGTCCTTCGGGGGGACACTTCTCTAGGGAGTTTAACATGATCACGTATTCAGTGTCAGCTCAGCTGTTGTTTACAGACGAAAAGTAAAAGTGTCCATTTGTCAAATGAAAGTGTAAATTGTCAAGTCACCTTTGTTGTGTTACAGTGCAACAATACTGTATCTTGAACAGACGGTCATTGTCTTCATCAACTTATCAACTCATTATTCCATTATAACATGATGATGTTCGTGGGGTCGGGAGAAAGTAGAGGTGGAGGAAGAAGAAAAGATATCCATCTGCATGTCAACCTAGTCAGACTTTCTCTCTGTTTCATAGTCTCACTCACTCCATCTCTCTATTCTCTCCCTCGATCGCATTCTTTCTCCTTCTCTATCTCCATGTCTCCTCCACCTCTCTCCTAACCCCTGTACAATCCAATAAGCTATTACGCTACCATTGATCTTCTCCTCAGCCAAACATTTGCATTTGGGGGAGAAAAGCAATAAGGAGAGGGAATAGGGGAGGATCGAGAGGACAGGACTGTCTTAAAGGAGAGAAGGAGAGAGGGGTGGATATTTATAGAGTTTGGCAGGGATTTAACACTTTAGTGACTTTCAGACCATGCCAGATCGATGCTCTCTCTCGACTTCGTCACTGGAGAAGGCGGAGTGTGTGTGTCAGTGGAGGCTGGTGAGAGGAGCTATAGAAGGATGGGCTCATTGTAATGCCTGGATTGGAATAAATGGAACGTAGTCAAACATGTGGTTTCCATATGGTTGATGTGGTTGATACCGTTCTATTGATTCCATTCTAGCCATTACAATGAGCCCATCCTCCTATAGCTCCTCCCACCAGCCTCCTCTGGTGTGTGTGTCTGTGTGTGTCTGGGTGTGTTCACTGACCTGATGCCAAAGTAAATCACTCAAGACTGGATTGGAGGTTGTGCTGCTGTCCAGCCACTGTCTGCTTGGCTAAGATCGCATCTGTTCAGGCAGATGCAGGATATCATGTGTCTATATGCTTCTAGGACGTGTTTCTGCACTAGTACTGTATGGGTGTAGTATGTTTTTATGCGTGTATAGTGTGTAATGTTACATGTATATGTAATTCGTCTTTTGAGTAAATGTATGTTCATGATATGGTAGCACATGGTTTGATTAAGATCACTTTATTCATCAAAGGACATTTGACTTCCACATTATCCCAACGCTGCCAAAAGACCCATACACATACAGGATGGGGAGGTTGGATCAGTGGGCTGCCACAGAGCACATGGAGCAGTTGTTGTGGGGGGATAAGGGCCTTGCTCAAGAGAACAATGGCAGGTTGCCAGCTCACTTCCCACCAGATTTCTCTCGCCAGACCCGGGATTCAAACTGGCAACCCTCCAGTTGCTGGCTTGTCTCTCTAACCACTAGGTTAGCTGCCGTTGACCTATAGATATTAATTCCATGTAACCTAAACCGGTTGTTAACCAATGCATGCAGAGACAGAACTGTGCAGAAGCAGGAGAAATGAGTTAGAGAAATGAGAAAATAGTTTCTAACAGAGTTTTTAACAGGAGTTTTTAGTTTCTTAATAGCAGAAGTCATTTCATCCAACACTTATTTGATCATGTAATTCCTCCTTACATCGCCCCCTCTTTCTTCCTCATCTCTTTCTGTCCTACATTTTCATTTCTGTCATTCAGCCACTTCCCACTGTGAGAATTATGGTGTTTACGGTAAGTGTGCAGTTACAGGTGGTTTTGAAACGAGTCCTGACTGAAGTCGGTTTAGGAGAGGTGATTATGACCATCATGTGAGCTGCAGGATTCCTGACGTGTTATAAGGATATTTAAACCCTCAGCCACCCCCCCCCCCCAACAACACTACCTCCCTCTTCCACCCCCCACCCCCCACCCCTCCAATGCTTATGTCTCTTTCTCTCTCTCTCTTTGAAATAGATAATAAACAAAAGTGAAATAAACAATCAAAAATGAACAGTAAACGTTATACTCACAAAAGTTTCAAAGGAATAAATACATTTCAAATGTCATATTATGGCCATGCACAGTGTTATAATGATGTGCAAATAGTTAAAGTACAAAAGGTAAAATAAGTATTTACAATGGTGTTTGTTCTTCACTGGTTGCCCTTGTCTAGTGGCAACAGGTCACAAATCTTGCTCCTGTGATGGCACACTGTGGTATTTCACACACTAGATATGGGAGTTTATCAAAATTGGATTTGTTTTTTAATTCTTTGTGGGTCTGTGTAATCTGAGAGAAATATGTGTCTCTAACATGGTCATACATTTGGCAGGAGGATAGGATGTGCAGCTCAGTTTCCACCTCATTTGTGGGCAGTGTGCACAAAGCCTGTCTTCTCTTGAGAGCCTGGTCTGCCTACAGCGGCCTCTCTCAATAGCAAGGCTATGCTCACTGAGTCTGTACATAGCTTTCCTTAATTTTGGGTCAGTCACAGTGGTCAGGTATTCTGCCACTGTGTACTCTCTGTTTAGGGCCAAATACTATTCCAGTTTGCTCTGTTGTTTTGTTCATTCTTTCCAATGTGTCAAGCAAGTATCTTTTTTTCCCCTCATGATTTGGTTGGGTCTAATTGTGTTGACAACTAGTTTAGGGTACTCTCTCGCTCTCTCTGTCTCCCTCTCCCTCTCATTCTCTTTATCTTTCTTTCGTTGTTGTTCAGGAGATCTTTCTCTCTGTTTTCCTCCATCACTACAGAGACTTGGAGGCATGTCAGGACCAGCAGCCACACACCGATGAGACTGGTTGCAGTTGAGCTTCAGCTGTGACAGCCTTTTAGCTTCTGGGGAGAGAAAGAAAGAGAGGGAGAGAGAGAGTGAGAGAGAATGAGAGAAAGAGAGTGAGAGAGAGAGAGAGAGAGAGAGAGAGAGAGAGAGAGAGAGAGAGAGAAAGAGAGAGAGAGAGAGAGCGAGAGAAAGAGAGTGAGAGAGAGAGAGAGAGAGAGAGAGAGAGCACTGTCTCTAACTCTAAAACTGACAGCACATTGATGATCCTCTTCAAGTCTCTCACATTCAAAGGAACTTCCTCTCTCACAACCAAAATAGCTCCAGCTCACAATGTTTTGGATTTGTGACCGGTTTTCCAAACGTAGCAAATTTGTTAAGTAGTTACAGTCACACTGGCACCCAGAATAAAAGACGACAAGGAAAGATAATAAAGAGAGCGAGATGGAGACAGAGAGAGGGAAGATGAACGAACAGCCAGCAGGAGAGTGACGAAGTAAGGGAGGGTGGGGAGGTTACAGAAGCAGAGGCAGAAAAAGAGAGCGTGAAATGGGGAGAGAAAGCAGTACACAGAGTGAGGGAGAAAGAGCCTGTGAGAGAGAGAGAGAGAGAGAGAGATGGAGGGAGATGGAGGAATACCGAGGAGCTAGGCTGATATCTGCAGTGCTCCAGCTGTGAGGCTTAAGAAGCTTAACCTCCCCGCCCGTCACAGTAGACTATTCAAGTGCAGGCTTTCACCACTGCTTCATCGCCAGAGAGAACGCAGGGGAGGGAGGGATGGGGAGAGAGAGACAGCACAGGAGAAGAGAAGGGGAGAGGAAATGGATGATGCAATGGAGGTCTATGTTTATTCTTCTCTCCCAGAGGAGTTGGGCTCAGAGGTAATGGTTGATTAGAGGAGAGGTGGCTGTCAGGTGTAGAGCTAGTCTCTACCACACTCCATCTCTTTCTCATTCTCTCTCTCTCTCCCTCACTCCCTCTCTCGCAATCTCACTTCTGAGATGCTGTAAATTAGTGATTGAGGAGAGGGGGGATAAATCATTCCCCTTGACTTATTCCACATTTGTTTTGTTACAGCCTGAATTAAAAATGGATTAAATTCTTACCCATCTACACACAATACCCCATAATGACAAAGTGAAAACATGTTTTTAGAAATTTTGCAAATGTATTGAAAATGAAATACATAAATATCTTATTTACATACCGTACTGTAGGTGTAGGTGTACAGTACCAGTCAAAAGTTTGGACACACCTACTCATTCAAGGCATTTTCTTTATTTCTACATTGTAGAATAATAGTGAAGACATCAAAACTATGAAATGACACATATGGAATCCTTTAGTAATCAAAAAAGTGTTAAACAAATGAAAATATATTTTATATTTGCGATTCTTCAAAGTAACCACTCTTGCCTTGATGACAGCTTTGCACACTCTAGGCATTATCTCAACCAGCTTCATGAGGTAGTCACCTGGAATGCATTTCAATTAACAGGTGTGCCTTGTTGTGGAATATCTTTCCATCCTAATGCATTTGAGCCAGTCAGTTGTGTTGTGACAAGGTAGGGTTGGTATACAGAAGATAGCCCTACTTTGTAAAAGACCAAGTCCATATTATGGCAAGAACAGCCAAATACGCAAAGAGAAACAACAGTCCACCATTACCTTAAGACATGGTCAGTCAATGCGGAAAATGTCTGCATGACTGCATTAATCAGGCCTTCATGGTCAAATTACTGCAACGAAACCACTACTAAAGGACACCAATGAGAAGAAGAGACTTGCTTGGGCCAAGAAACACGAGCAATGGACATTAGACTGGTGGAAATATGTCCTTTGGTCTGATGAGTCCAAATTTGAGATTTTTGGTTCCAACCGCCGTGTCTTTGTGAGACGCAGAGTTGGTGAACGGCTGATCTCTGCATATGTATTTCCCACCGTAAAGCATGGAGGATGAGGTGTTATGGTGTGGGGGTGCTTCGCTGGTGACACTGTCTGTGATTTATTTAGAATTCAAGGTACACTTAACCAGCATGGATACCACAGCATTATGCAGCGAAACATCATCCCATTTTTTTTGCGCTTAGTGGGACTATCATTTGTTTCTCACAGGACAATGACCCAACACACCTCCAGGCTGTGTAAGGGCTATTTGACCAAGAAGGAGAGTGATGGAGTGCTGCATCAGATGACCTGGCCTCCACAATCCCCCGACCTCAACCCAATTGAGATGGTTTCGGATGAGTTGGACCGCAGAGTGAAGGAAAAGCATCCAACAAGTGCTCAGTATATGTGGGAACTCCTTCAAGACTGTTGGAAAAGCATTCTTCATGAAGCTGGTTGAGAGAATATCAATAGCGTACAAAGCCGTCATCAAGGCAAATGGTGGCTAGTTTGAAGAATCTCAAATATAAAATACATTTTGATTTGTTTAAAAGTTTTTGGGTTACTACATGATTCTATATGTGTAATTTCATAATTTTGATGTCTTCACTATTATTCTACAATGTATAAAAGAGTAATAATAAAGAAAAGCCCTTGAATGAGTAGGTGTGTCCAAACTTTTGACAGGTACTGTATGTGTTTGTGTATGTGTGTGTGTATGTGGGGGGGGATTGAAACTGAGTCTCATGGATTAGCAGTATGGCAATGCACATTATTAGATGTTACAGCACAGCAGTGCACACAAATATTGTGCACACAAAATATTGTTATCAGATTTCAGATACTTTTGAAAAACTAGATTACCTATTAGATTACTTTCAAATTTAGAAAGGATGTTTGCGACAAAACAAAATACATTTATGACACCTTTCTGTTTTCTCAATGAAATTAAATTCTGTTTGTTTCACCTAAGCGACCACAAATCAGAGACCACAATGATGACACACCAAATGCATTTGATGGATCCTTTTGGTCTTCTTCTAATGCCTCTTAAAGGGAAAGTAATCCAAACGTAAGTAATCAGATTACGTTACGGATTTTGGGTAATCCAAAAGTTACGTTACTGATTCCAATTTTGGACAGGTAACTAGTATCTGTGACAGACTACACTTAGAAAGGAACTACCCAACCCTGGTAGTCAGTTACATTAAGAAACAACAGAAAAAGACCACTGACTGTTTAGATATTTTCTGAATAAACCATCTCTCTCCCTCTCTGTCTCTCTCTCTCTAGGCAGCATTAACCGTCCAGGGGTGGTCCCTGCCTTCTTCAGGACCCCCACAGTGATCCCACCCCCGCTGGACATGAAGCAGTTCCTGCAGTTCCCAATGGACACAGCTCCACCACAACACAGCATGGGCCTCTTCCACAACTTCAACACCAACAGTTACTCAACAGTGAGTAAACACACTCCACACACACACACGCATGTTAAGGCACACACCACGCATGCACGCCATACATATGCAGACACACACACTAACACAGCGCACACACATGTAGACCCCCTTCAACTCAGAGGTCGCACAAGGTTCAAAAGCTGTGTAGCAAAATTCGTACATGTCTTTTCTGGGGCCTGGAGTTTTTCCTGATCTCATGACCTAGTCAGGTAAAACACTAGCCCAAATAGTGCCATTTTAAAATGCATTGGGGTATTCTTGCTCTCTATATGCAGCTTTTAATAGGCTACATTTGGTTATGATATGTATTAAAAAGCTGTTTAATATCATTTAGCAATGTCAGTCATTCCTCTATTCTACCTTGGGGGTTTGTGGTATATGGCCAATGTACCACAACTAATGGTTATATCCAGGCACTCGTGGCACCACACCACCTCGGGCCTTAATGCTTAAATATACCACTGGTGCCATGTTGTTGCAGGCTGTCTGAGAATATTCATTGTAATTGGCTTTGGTTTCGCATAATATTCCTCTGGGATGTATGTGCCAGTCAATTTGAGGGGTCTTGTAACTGTAGACAGGTGATGTATTCTGATTAAGTGGTTTTATAGAATGATCCTCAATAATAAGCTGACAAGTGTTTGCTATCCCTGTGGCAGAATAAAGCTCTGCATATTCACAAAATGCCCAAGCGAGCATTTTACTGCAATACAATTGTAATGAATACCCAGGGAAAAAAAGGTGGAGATTCACACGCAGATGTTTATTAAGCTGTCGCAGAAGGTAGGAATCGTGGTCACAGGCAGGCAATGGTCAAACACAGGTAGGCAGTCAAAACAAACAATACCTCACAACCACACAAATAGAAAGAACTGAACTAAATAGGGAGCTGATGAGACCAGGTGAGAAACCAACACAGGTGAAATCAATGAACAAATATGAAAGACAGGGCTACATTCCAGAACACAAAGAAATAGGGTTACGTTCAAGAACACAAAGAAACAGGGCTACGTTCAATAACACAAAGAAACAGGGCTACGTTCAATAACACAAAGAAACAGGGCTACGTTCAAGAACACAAAGAAACAGGGTTACGTTCAAGAACACAAAGAAACAGGGCTACGTTCAAGAACACAAAGAAACAGGGCTACGTTCAAGAACACAAAGAAACAGGGCTACGTTCAAGAACACAAAGAAACAGGGCTACGTTCAAGAACACAAAGAAACAGGGCTACGTTCAATAACACAAAGAAACAGGGCTACGTTCAAGAACACAAAGAAAAAGAACACAAGGTTGACTAAGAAAAGAAAAGCAGAACCTTACAACAATGAGTTATGGCTAATCAATTTAATAAGACGCACTGCCATAATCCCCATAATCAGCGTTTTTAGACATGGCCCCATCCAGTTCATTTCCAGGTTGGGTTTCATGTGAAGGTCAGCACGGTGACAAACATTGGTGGGCGCGTACACACACACTCAAGCACAAACTCCACATGCACGTACACATACACACAGGGCCGGCCCACCTCGTGGGCAAAACACCCTATTGACGGTGGAGAGACGTTTTAAAGTGAATTTCCTGCTATTCTACACATTTTGCCACGGAAAGTAGATAACATTTTGCAGTTTTAAGCAAACTTTCCTGCAATTCTACACATTTTGCCAAGATTTATTCCATGTTAATGATATCTAAGTGAATGACCAACAAAATCAATGTGGGCCCCCTGGAGGTCAGGGCCCCTGGGCACCTGCCCAGTCGGTATAGTTTAGATTGCTGGCTAGACTAACTAGACTAACTTACCAATACAAAAATTGTTAGCTAACATGGCTAATTGAATGACTGTCAGTGACTGACATAACAAGAGAAAAACTGCTGATGCACAACCACATCTCGAAATTGCACCTTGTGTATTCTATTATTCTAACTCTCAACCATAAGTTGAGAACCCGGCTGGAGCCTGCCATGTATACACATGTAAAAGCACAGATGTGCAGGACAACAATATGTTGATGGCTGTAGATTTGTGATTTGTCGCTTGCATGTCAATATCAGACTGGGTATTTTGTAATCAAACATCATAACAATTAGAAAAATAGTACAAAATACAATAAATGTAAGTACCTGACTATAGACACAAGGAAACACATTAGATATGCAGGACAACAGTGTCTAGTTTGTGAAACAGATGCCTCACAAGTCTTCAACTGGCAGCTTCATTACATAATACTCGCAAAACACCAGTCTGTTTCTCAAACTAGACACTCTAATGTACGTGTCCTCTTGCTCAGTTGTGCACCGGGGCCTCCCACTCCTCTATCTATTCTGGTTAGAGCCAGTTTGCGCTGCTCTGTGAAGGGAGTAGTACGCAGCGTTGTACAAGATCTTCAGTTTCTTGGCAATTTCTCGCATGGAATAGCCTTCATTTCTCAGAACAAGAATAGACTGACGAGTTTCAGAAGAAAGTTACTAGTCTAAAAAAGGCCAGTTTTATTGCTTCTTTATTCAGAACAACAGTTTTCAGCTGTGCTAACATAACTGCAAAAGGGTTTTCTAATAATCAATTAGCCATTTAAAATGATAAACTTGGATTAGCTAACACAACATGCCATTGGAAGACAGGAGTGATGGTTGCTGATAATGGGCCTCTGTACACCTATGTAATGCAGATATTCCATTAAAAATCAGCCGTTTCCAGCTACAATAGTCATTTACAACATTAGCAATGTCTACACTGTATTTCTGATCAATTTGATGTTATCTTAATGGACAAAAAATGTGCTATTCTTTCAAAAACAAGGACATTTCTAAGTGACCCCAAACTTTTGAACGGTAGTGTATATCACTCATTGACCTCCCTCTGTTCTGGCACAGATCTACTACTCACAGGGATCCTCTCAGGATCCCTCACCCTTGACCCATCCTCCTCTACTTTTTTCACCGCCTCAGCATGCGACAACTTCTGCACTATTCTGATTCAGGCCACCTCAACCTGCCTCTCTCTCACCGGACAATTCCGATCCCCATCAACATGGGCACCTCTACAGTTTACCAGTTGTGTAAAGTACTTAAGTAAAAATACTTTTATGTACTACTTAACCCTTGTGTTGTCTTATGGGTCAAAATGACCTGCCACTATGTTTAACAGCAGAGAAAACCCCCTAAATGATATTTTTTCAACTTGAAATTTGATGACTTTTCCTAGAGTGACCCCAACATTAGAAAAGGTGAAACATCGCATTTGTTCATATTTCCTTGAAAGCTGTACACCACTAGGGTACAACAATTGTCTTAGGGTCATTTTTGACCCAGCAGTTATAAAATAATGCACACACCACAAAGACACACACACACACGCAATGAGAATTTGAGATTGTGTGTGCTACTGATTGAACTCAGCCAGCAGCTTCTGAAGAGGAAGATCACCATGGTTGGCACAGTTAGAAATAACAAGCCTGAGCACCCCCCTGCACTCCTCACAACAAGGGGGAGAGATGCCTTCTCATCAAAGTTTGCCTTCACCCCCACCACCACTCTAGTTTCTTACCTCCCAAAGAGGAACAAGAATGTGGTCCTCCTCAGCACACTGCACAAAGCGGTTGAGATCAGTGATCATGAGGACAGGAAGCCAGCCATCTTTCTGGACTACAACCACAACAAAGGAGGTGTGGACAACCTGGACAAGGTGATTGGAACTTACAGCTGCAGGAGGATGACTGCCCGCTGGCCCCTGGTCATCTTCCATATCATCATTGATATGTCCTCATACAATGCCTTTGTAATATGGAACAATATCAACCCTACCTGGATGCCTGATAAGCGGAACAAGAGGAGGGTGTTCCTGGAGCAGCTGGGAAAGGCATTTGTAACCCCATACATTCAAGAAAGGGAGCGCCTCCCCGCACAGCAGCCTCTGCAGCACTTGTGAAAGCTTTTCAGGGGGCTGAATCTTGTCCTGATCCACCTGAGGCTGCAGCTGGGGCAGGCAAGAGGAGGAGATGCCAATTCTGCCCCCCAAAGAAGGACTGTAAAACAAATACTATGTACTGCACATGTGAGAAATACATCTGCAAAGTCCATGCACACACACTTGCAAACAGTCTTACATGTGTTAATTAGAGTTGATGTGTGTTCTACACATTTTTGTTTTGAATCTATTATCTTATTTTATTCTTATTTATTGTTGTTGTTTATACACCTTGTGGGTGGGGGAAATGGTAAAAAAAGGGAGTTGAATTGTAGTTGAATTCTTCATTGTATAATATATAAGAATGTATCACGATGTTGGCAAAAAAGTTTAAGACTGTTATTTTTTCCCTTCAATAAAATGCATTCAAAACTACTTTCTGCACATTTCTGCTACTTTCTTAGACTATACACGTGCAATCTCTTGCTAAAAAATGAATGTTTACACCTATGCAGTACCTTTAGCAATAATAATGATAATAATAATAATAATAATAAACCCCTACTTTAGTAAAGAAAACAAATATGACAGGTGTGTTGTAATAAAAACGAGGATTAAATGCGGTCTTTCTGCATTGTGAAGAGGGAAAATAGATATACACAAAGTATATGATGAATGACAGGTTGTTTCTTCATGCAAAATAGATTTGGGGTTTAAAATTAAATTAAGCTGCTTTATTTTAGGGGTTTAGTGAAGGCGGGTCATTTTTTACCCTTAAGACAAGGGGAGTATATAGAATGTTAAGACTACACAAGGATTAAGTCGTTTTTTGGGGTATCTGTAGTTTACTTTTTCTATTTTTGACAAATGTTTCTTTTACTCCACTACATTCCTAAAGAAAATAATGTAGTTTTTACTACTTACATTTTCCCTGACACACAGTACTCGTTACTTTTAGAATGCTCAAGCAGGACAGAATTATGGCACCTATCAATATGACGATTTGTCATCCCTACTGCCTCTGATCTGGCGGACTCACAAAACACAACTACTGTGTTTGTAAATTATGACTATGAGTGTAAATTATGAATGTTGGAGTGTGCCCCTCCCTGCCGTGTAGTTTTCTTAATATAAAGAATTTGATGTATAGCATTTACTTTACTTTGTACTTTTACTCAAGTATGACAATTTAGTACTTTCTCTATCACTGTACTTAAGTACATTTAAAAACAGGATACTTTTAGACTTTTACTCGGGTAGTATTTTACTGGGTAACTTTCACTTTTACTTGAGTCATTTTCTGCTAAGGTATCTTTATTTTTACTCAAGTATGACAAATGAGTACTTTTTCCACCATTGCAGTTGACACACACAATTTTATCCACCGAAACTACACAATCCTGTGTCCGGCTCCCGGCTCCCTCTGGGCAGAAGAAACACAGACAAAGTCCACTACAGTTTACCTTCACTGACTCAACTGCACCCAACTCCTTTCCCACCCACCCTGAAACCACAAATGGACCTGTCAAAAGGAAAGGATCCACTTTTTCCGAAAATGTCACTCCTACTTTAGTTTAGTTTAGTTTATTAATTCAACCATTTTAAAAAACAAGCACACATACAACTTAAAAGCCATACATACACATGAGTAAAATCATTGAGGATAAAACACTATAAAGTCTGGGACTTATTTCCATTGTGGTCCTCTTGACACAAGATGGCTAGACAAGATCAAACACAGTATGGCAGTGAAATAATAAAACAAAAACATAGAAGAAGAACATCTATCTCATCATTCCAATTACATCATTGGGTTATTCATATGGGAACAGAAGACATCAAACATATTTTTACTTTATTTTTAAAGCTATCCAGAGAGGAAGTTGTTTTTATAGGCAGAGGCAACTCATTCCATTCTGAGGCTCCAGTATACAAGAAAGTACCTTTCCCAGCATTACTCCTGAACCTGTATAAGCACACATCAGCAACACCTGATCTTGTGCTGTGATTGTGTGTATCCCTAACACGAGGAAAGTAATCACTTAGATATCTGGGCGCAGGACCATAAATACTCCTGTAAACCAAACCTAGTCTAATCTGGGACACCCTAGCCTCAACAGGCAGCCAGTTTAGTTCCTGAAAGCAGCTCCTGCCAATGTGAGTACGTGGACTCACCTTCAATACTACCCTGATCAGCTTGGTAGAGCATGGTGTTTGCAACACCAGGGTTGTGGGTTCGATTCCCACGGGGGACGAGTACGGAATAAAAACAATTTATGAAATGTATGCATTCCTTACTGTAAGTCGCTCTGGATAAGAGTGTCTGCTAAATGACTAAAATGTAAATGTAAAATGTTATACTGGGCTATCTGGAGCTTCCCCTTCATAAGTTTAGATAAGCCCCCAAACCAGGAAGTACTAGCATAGTCAAAATGGCATTGAATGAGGGCAGTAGCTAGCACATTCATGGAGTCCTTATCAAGCAGCTTGGACTTTCTAGCCAAAAACTTAGTCCTGGCATTAACCTTCCCTAGCACCTCATTGGCCATGCTCACACCTCCCAAGCTTCCATCAAGGATACATCCCAAGTAGCTAACAGAGGTTTTAGTAGTCAGCACCTCACCCCCTAACTCCACTCTGATTTCAGACGACCTACACAATTTAGGTCTGGATCCAAAAATAATTGCTTCAGTTTCCCCTAAATGCAGATTAGCTTATTATCTCCAAGCCATTTGCTAATGTTAGTAAGCTCTGTGCTAAGTATGCTCTCCAACATAGTTTTACTTTTGTGAGACACCAGAAGTGTAGAGTCATCCGCATAAAGAAAAAGACGGCAAGAACAAGCATCTTTCATATCGTTAATATACAATAAAAACAGCAGAGGCCCAAGGATGCTCCCCTGCAGAACGCCACAACATTGGTTTTGCCTGAGACAGTGAACCATTAACCTCTACTACTTGCTCCCTTCCTGATAAATAGGACTTTACCCAGCCAAGAGGGATACTGCTTAACCCCAGTGCCTCCAGTTTGGAGATTAGGAGACAGTGGTTAACTGTATCAAAGACCTTCTGTAGGTCAAGCAGTACCATTCCACACAGATTTCTCTCATCAATCTCTTTCCTGATGAAGTCAGTCAAGTAAAGTAGACATGAATCAGTGGAGTATGTTTTTCTAAACCCGACTGAAAATCATACATTAGACTCTGTTTGTTAACATATTCATACATTTGCTCATGTACAACTCTCTCCAGGATCTTTGATGTTACACAGAGGATAGATACAGGCCTACAGTTCCCAGGGTCAGACTTTATCCCCTTCTTATACAGAGGTAGAACTTTAGCTTGTTTCGTGTCCCTGGGAAAGGTGCTTTGTTCAAGAGAGAGATTAACGATATGCGTAATACAAGGGCCAATTTGCTGAGCAGAATCTATAAGAAACCTTGCAGGAATATTATCCAGGCCTGTGGCTTTGGAGCATTTAAGCTCTGCCAGCATACTGACTATTTTGGCTGTTTCTACCTTTGCAAAAGAAAAAGAGTTTGGCTGAACCCCTAACTCTACATAATACTTCTTGACCTGGTTGCTTCCATACAAACCAGAAGTGGTGGGCAGCTTGCTAACCAGCTTGCTGGCAACAGGAGTAAAAAAAGAGCTGAATTCATTGGCAACCTCTGCTGTTTCATATACCATCGCCCCCCTGATGTTCAGTCCAATACTGTTTAGTGTATTTTTGGTAGTACCTCTACAGCCTAGTTCCTTAAATGATTTCCAAAGCTTTTTAGGGTCATTTTTGTTTTCAATTATTTTCTCATCAAAGTAACCCCTCTTAGCTTCATCCATCCTCCTTTGTGCTTCATTTCTGTGACGTTTATATGGGACAAAATCAGACTGTTCTTACATTTTTAAAATGCCTTATTCCTTGCTTGGATATATTCTAGAATCTCATGATTAAACCAAGGGCTAGATCTCTGCTGTACTCTGACCTGTCTAGTGGGAGAAATCACATTCCCCACATCAAGGAATCTACATTTAAATACCTCCCAGGCACTGTCTACCCCTACACTATCTAGCACAGGTGACCAGTCAATTTTACCCACTTCCTCCCTAAACTTTTCTACACAGTATTTTTTGTCCTCTGATTCGAACGGTTTTGTGACACTTAAATATATCTTTAAAAATCCTCCTTGAGCAAAATGTAATAAAATGATCACTGATTCCATAGGCTATTACTCCACTCTGCGATATTTTAGATTTATCAGACACCCATATTAAGTCAATGGTACTTTACACTGTTTCACATATCTTGGTGGGATCTTTTATCATTTGGGTCAGAGCAAGTGATCAACAAAAGTGCATAAATACATTGTGGGTTGGGCTATTCTTTTTGCAGACATCAGTATTGAAATCCCATAACAAAATTATTTCCTTCAACAGGGAATCATTACAGTTTGACAACACAATTTCAAGACCTTCATAGAATGCATTCTGCTTGGGCGGCCTATAACACACCCCCAACAAAATCGGCTTGGTTTTGGGATAGCAGATATCCAGCCAGACAATCTCCAGATCAGCTTTTAAATCCGATCTCATGTTAAAAGCAATGTCTGATCTTACAAACGCACATATACCCCCACCGTTCCGATTCCGATCCTTCCTGACAACAGAGTAATTACCTATCTCAATTTCTGAGTCACAATCAGATGACTCCAACCATGTCTCAGTAAAACATAAGACACCCACCTCTGATTTGCAAACCAACAGGCGTATCTCATCGATCTTCTGTAGTAGTCTTCGGACGTTTAAGTGCACAAAATGTAAACACTTCTTCCCAAAGGCCTCATTGAATTCCTGATCCACTTGTAACTCGCCTCCCACTGCGCTGCCATATTGCCACTGCCCTGTCTCCGGTGGCCTCTCTGTCGCCATGGAGCACCCCTCCCCAGGTGCTACTCCATCGTCCTCACCACCGTGTCCCCCGTCACTCGCCTCTGGTTGCCTCCGCTCCGCTGTGGACCCCCCCAAACCACGTGTAACAACACCTGCACAGGATCGGTACATCCGAACATCACACCTGCGTGACAGGTACAGGATGGCAACAACAACTGCCCGAGTTACACCAGGAACGCACAATCCCTCCACCAGTGCTCAGACTGTCCGCAAAAGGCTGAGAGAGGCTGGATTGAGGGCTTGTAGGCCTGTTGTAAGGCAGGTCCTCACCAGACATCACTGGCAACAACGTCGCCTATGGGCACAAACCCACCGTCGCTGGACCGGACAGGACTGGCAAAAAAGTGCTCTTCACTGACGAGTTGCGGTTTTGTCTCACCAGGGGTGATGGTCAGATTCGCATTTATCGTCAAAGGAATGAGCGTTACACCGAGGCCTGTACTCTGGAGCGGGATCGATTTGGAGGTGGAGGGTCCATCATGGTCTGTGGCGGTGTGTAACAGCATCATTGGACTGAGCTTGTTGTCATTGCAGGCAATCTCAACTCTGTGCGTTACAGGGAAGACATCCTCCTCCCTCATGTGGTACCCTTCCTGCAGGCTCATCCTGACATGACCCTCCAGCATGACAATGCCACCAGCCATACTGCTCGTTCTGTGCGTGATTTCCTGCAAGACAGGAATGTCAGTGTTCTGCCATGGCCAGCGAAGAGCCCGGATCTCAATCCCATTGAGCACATCTGGGACCTGTTGGATCAGAGGGTGAGGGCTAGGGCCATTCCCCCCAGAAATGTCCGGGAACTTGCAGGTGCCTTGGTGGAAGAGTGGGGTAACATCTCACAGCAAGAACTGGAAAATCTGGTGCAGTCAATGAGGAGGAGATGCACTGCAGTACTTAATGCAGCTGGTGGCCACACCAGATACTGACTGTTACTTTTGATTTTGACCCCGCCTTTGTTCAGGGACACATTATTCCATTTCTGTTAGTCACATGTCTGAGGAACTTGTTCAGTTTATGTCTCAGTTGTTTAATCTTGTTATGTTCATACAAATATTTACACATGTTAAGTTTGCTGAAAATAAACGCAGTTGACACTGAGAAGACATTTCTTTTTTTGCTGAGTTTATTAACCCTGATAACCTATAGAGGGTGCTAGAACAGAGGCTCTTCACAGAGCACTGATGAGTAATTTATGAGGTTGAGAGAGCCACTAGAGCAGGGGTACTCAACTCTTACCCTACGAGGTCCGAAGCATGATGGTTTCCTGTTTTACCTGATAATGAATTGCACATACCTGGTGTTCCAGGTCTAATTCAGTCCCTGATTAGAGGGGAACAATGAATACATGCAGTAGAACTGGCTTCCAGGTCTAATTCAGTCCCTAATTAGAGAGGAACAATGAATAAATGCAGTGGAACTGGCTTCCAGGACTAATTCAGTCCCTGATTAGAGGGGAACAATGAATAAATTCAGTGGAACTGGCTTCCAGGTCTAATTCAGTCCCTAATTAGAGAGGAACAATGAATCAATTCAGTGGAACTGGCTTCCAGGACTAATTCAGTCCCTCATTAGAGGGGAACAATGAATAAATGCAGTGGAACTGGCTTCCAGGTCTAATTCAGTCCCTGATTAGAGGGGAACAATGCAGTGGAACTGACTTCCAGGTCCAGAGTTTCCCAGTTGTTGTCAGATAATAAGTGCTATTCTCATGAGGACCTGTTATTGAGACAGTGTATAATAAGAACAACAAACAGGCAGTGCAGTGAGGGAGCAAGTTCCGGATGCTCTGTGAGCCTGGCTGCTAGACTGAATGCTCCATGATCCACTTATAAAGAGTTTGCTTGCACCATATATTACGCTCAGCTATCATACTATCCAATGGAGCGAGTGCTGCCCTCGTCTATGGAGAGGGCAGAGTGGAGTAGATAATGATTTCTCTACCAGCCCCATATGGTGTACAGTATGGGTGGAGGTATGAAGAGAGGACGGAATGAAAGAAGGGACGTAAAGAGTGACTTAATATGTGAGGTCATAACGGCAGACAGAATGTAGAGCCGGGCGGAGAGAGAAACGGCGGGGTGGAAAGAGAGAGATCAATCAGCCTGTTCACAACAGCTGGACACAGAGAGGGAGAGAGAGAGCGAGAGAGAGATGTTACAAAACACAAAGAGTAGTCCACATGGCTAACCAAAATTGACAGTAGGACTTGAATAGGTGAGGACAATGACTTGCCATCTTGTTTGCGCACACACACACATACATGCACTTAAACACACACACACACACATCTTCATAGATCAAACACCTTGTTGTTGGCATGTAGAGAGTGAGAGAACGGTGAGTACAAACACATTAATTTGGAGTCAGACAGCTGTATTCTTGGGCAACGACCTTCTATATTGTAAAACTGAGAGAGTGGGAGAGAGGAGAGAGGGGGGAGGGAGAGGGAGAGAGAAAAAGAGAGTGAAGAGTGGTAGGTGTGGTCTTAGGGTTTAAATATCAGTATAACATATCAGGAGAGAGAGAGAGAGAGAGAGAGAGAGAGAGAGAGAGAGAGAGAGAGAGAGAGAGAGAGAGAGAGAGAGACAGAGAGAGAGAGAGAGAGAGAGAGAGAGAGAGAGAGAGAGAGAGAGAGAGAGAGAGAGAGTGATGAGGGGAACAAACAGAACTCCAGGTTAAGGAAGAGGAGTATAAATATAGACAGGAACTGTATTCAACCACTTATATATGGGAGAATAATTACACCTTTTGCCTGGTGTTTGGAAGTTGAAAGTGAAACTAGCCTCTCATTTTGCAGTATAAGTTCACAGTAGCAGTCAGTGATTAGAAGCTGAATAAAAGCTCCGTCCTTTTGGCTGCAGAGTGGAGAAACACCCAGCCCGGGTTGTGGTTACCGAGAAGAGTGGTCAGAGCCCTCAGAACGCTGACGAATCCTGTTTGGGGCTATTTTGTTCACCACTGTAAACATCAGACGTCTGGGTTGGCTTGAGTCAGATCCACATGGTCAACATGTCTTTCTAAAGAGCTGTGAACAATTTCAAAATGCTCCACATACTGTAAAAGCCTTGTATATTAGTCTAAGAACATGTTGCTCACATCAGATTCTAGTTGTCTACTATCATGGTCTGTTCCAATTCTAAGGGGAGTCCTCTCTACAGACCGTGTTCAGATGATTTGTTCATACAGTTTTGAATTTTAATGTCACATGCAGAAGTACAGTGAAATGCCTTTCTTGCAAACTCAAAACCCAACAATGTAATAATAAATAACAATGTATTACTAGGAAGGAAAACACGACAAATAAGAAGAAATATGCAGAACACAATAAGTAAGTAAGCATACTATATACAGGGTCAGTTCTAATACCATATTTACAATGTTCAGGGATACTGGAGTGATGGAGATAGATATGTATAGGGGTAAGGTGACTGGGCAACAGGATAAAAGATAAACAGAGTAGCAGCAGCTTGTATGTGAGTGGGAGTGTGTGTGTAGAGTCAGTATAAATGTATGTGCATATTATGTGTGAGTGAGCAGATGTAGGGAGTGTGTGTGAGAGACAGTGCAAAAATACAAATTAAAGGTCAATAAAGATACGAGGTTAACTCTGTGTAGCTATTTTGTTAGCTATTTATCAGTCATATTGCTCTGGGATGGAAGCTGTTCAAGAGCCTGTTGGTGCCAGACTTGCACCGGTACCGCTTGCCGTGCGGAAACAGAGAGAATAGTCTATGGCTTGTGTGGTTGGATTCTTTAACATTTTTCCGTGCCTTCCTACCACACCACCTGGTATAGATGTCCTGGATGGCAGGGATGTAGTGATGTACTGGGCTGTCCGGCCCCAGTGATGTACTGGGCTGTCCGCACCACCCTCTATAGGGCCATGCAATCGAGGGCTGTGCTATTGCCATACCAGGCAGTGATACAGCCAGTCAATATGCTATCAATGGTACAGCTGTAGAACGTTTTGAGGATTTTTCAACCTCTTGGGGGGGAAGAGTTTGTTTGGACCATTTGAAGTCTTTAGTGATTTGGACACAGAGGAACTTGAAGCTAACATGATCTTTATGAATTAAGAAACCTTTATTTGATTTATGTGTTTTTTATTATAAAATAAATTCTTCAAAAATCACAAGTGACGTTAGCTGACGAAGATTATGTCATAGAACAACCTGTATAAGCTCTCCTACGCCTGTGTGTACCACATACCTTATTTTGGGGGTTTATCCTAAAACCCTACAAAAACGCCATTCATTTTCCTCATAGGCTTTGTCGAACGAACGATGACAGAGTTAGTACCTACAAAAAGACCCCATTACTATTTCTCTCTATAGGAGACCATTTTAACTTCTTAGCCATACAGTTTCCTTGATCCTCCTGCTATACTGTTGGATGGAGTCTGTAATCAGGGCCCTCTAACCCCACTATCAAAAAAGCATTTGAACAGCACCCAAGACCCAAGGCACAGACAGCTCTGGCAGCTGCTGATGAAAAAAACACTCTCCTGTCGTCATCAATCAGGGCTCTCTTCCCTTCTCTAACTCTCTCTCCTTTTCTCTCACTCACTCTCCACCTCTCTCTCGCTCTCTCTCTCTCTCTCTCTCTCTCCTCTCTCCCTCCTCCCCTTCACTACCTCCCTCCCACTGTAGGGGCCTTTTTCAAAGCGTTTCATTAACTCTGCTACCACCATCATGGCACAATGACCTATGTCTATCTGCTCCCCTACTCAGAGTACTTAAATGATGTATAAAACCTGCTCTCTGCCCCCTCCCCCTCCAGATGGACCCGGTACAGAAGGCGGTGATGAACCACACCTTCGGCCCCCCCGTGATGAAGACCAAACGACCCATCATCTCCTGCAATGTCTGCCAGATCCGCTTCAACTCAGAAGTAAGGCAGTAAGGCACTATCCATCCACCCACCCAGGCATCCACCATCCACACATTCATCCAGGCATCCATCAATCCACATTCATCCAGGCATCCACCATCCACACATTCATCCAGGCATCCATCAATCCACATTCATCAAGGCATCCATCTAAGTATTCCACACATCTATCTATGCACTACATCATAACCTGACCTGAATGTCAATGATTGACTGGACTGCTGGAGCAGGTGTCAGGTGAGAACTGTGTCTACGATTCCTCGGCTCCACTTCTCCCCTTGGGGCAGCCCTGCTTAGCTTACATTACCGTCTCTCTGTTTGACACCATTTCATTGGCACTTCCCAGAAAGGAGTTAATATTATGCAACTGTGCTCTGGGGGGCTGCGGGGACAAAGTAGAGTAGAGGGAGCTGGATGGCTAGGGGACAAAAGTACAGGGGTTTGAGGTATTAGGGGACTAAAGTAAAGGGGGCTGGGGGCTAGGGGACAAAAGTACAGGGGTTTGAGGTATTAGGGGACTAAAGTAAAGGGGGCTAAAATACAGGGGGCTTGGGGCTAGGGGACTAAGGTACAGGCGGTTTGGGGGCTAGGGGGCTAGGGGACTAAAGTACAGGGGGCTTGAGGGCTAGGGTACTAAAGTACAGGGGGCTTGGGGGCTAGGGGACTAAAGTACAGGGGACTGGGAGACGAAAGTACAGGGGGCTGGGAGACTAGCGAACAGGGGACTAGGGAACTAGAGAACAGGGGACTAGGGGACAAAAGTACAGGGGGCTAGGGGGCTAGGGGATTAAAGTACAGGAGGCTGGGAGACTAGGGGATTAAAGTACAGGTGGCTTGGGGGCTAGGGGATTAAAGTACAGGTGGCTTGGGGGCTAGGGGACTAAAGTACAGGAGGCTGGGAGACTAGGGAACAGGGGGCTAGGGGACTAGAGAACAGGGGTCTGGGGGACTAAAGTACAGGGGACTAGGGGACTAGAGAACACGGGACTAGGGCACTAAATAACAGGGGACTAGGGGACTAGAGAACAGGGGACTAGGGGACTAGAGAACAGGGGGCTAGGGGACTAGAGAACAGGGGACTAGGGGACTAAAGAACAGGGGACTAGGGAACTAGAGCACAGGGGGCTAGGGAACTAGAGAACAGGGGACTAGGGGACTAGAGAACAGGGGACTAGGGGACTAAAGAACAGGGGACTAGGGAACTAGAGCACAGGGGGCTAGGGAACTAGAGAACAGGGGACTAGAAGACTAGAGAACAGGTGCAACTAATTCCAAACCATCTCAATTTGGTTGAGGTTGGGTGATTGTGGAGGCCAGGTCATCTGATGCAGCACTCCATCACTCTCCTTCTTGATAAAATAGCCTTTACACAGCCTGGAGGTGTGCTGGGTCATTGTCCTGTTGAAAACAAATGATAGTCCCACTAAGCGCAAACCAGATGGGATGGAGTATCGCTGCAGAATACTGTGGTAGCCATGCTGGTTAAGTGTGCCTTCAATTCTAAATAAATCACAGACAGTGTCACCAGCAAAGCCCCCCCCCCACACCATAACACCTCCTCCTCCATGCTTTACAGTGGGAAATACACATGCAGAGTTCATCTGTTCACCCACACCGCATCTCACAAAGACACGGCGGTTGGAACCAAAAATCTCACATTTGGACTCCAGACCAAAGGACACATTTCCACTGGTCTAATGTCCACTGTTCGTGTTTGTTGGCCCAAGCAAGTCTCTTCTTCTTATTGGTGTCCTTTAGTAGTTCTTTCTTTGCAGCAATTCGACCATGAAGGCCTAATTCACACAGTCTCCTCTGAACAGTTGATGTTGAGATGTGTCTGTTACTTGAACTCTGTGAAGCATTTATTTGGGCTGCAATTTCTGAGGCTGGTACCTCTAATGAACTTATCCTCTGCAGCAGAGGTAACTCTGCGTCTTCCAATCCTGTGGCGGTCCTCATGAGAGCCAGTTTCATCATAGGGCATGATGGTTTTTGCAACTCCACTTGAAGAAACTTTCAAAGTTCTGTTAAAATCATGATGGACTGTCGTTTCTTTTTGCTTATTTGAGCTGTTCTTGCCATAATAATAACTTGGTCTTTTACCAAATAGGGCTATCTTCTGTACACCCCCTTACCTTGTCACAACACAGCTGATTGGCTCAAATGCATTAAGAAATTCCACAAATTACCTTTTAAGAAGGCACACCTGTTAATTGAAATGCATTCCAGGTGACTACCTCATGAAGCTGGTTGAGAGAATGCCAAGAGTGTGCAAAGCTGTCATCAAGGCAAAGGGTGGCTATTTGAAGAATCTCAAATATAAAATATATTTTGAGTTATTTAACAATTTTTTGGTTACTACATGATTCCATATGTGTTATTTCATAGTTGTGATGTCTTCACTATTATTCTACAATGTAGGAAATAGTACAAATAAAGAAAAACCCTTAAATGAGTAGGTGTTCTAAAACTTTTGACCGGCACTGTAAATCAGCCTAAATCGGTATTAACTGATAGTTTCATAGTAGAATAACAAATACATCATAACATATACATCCCTTGTGGGATTATTCAGAGTGGTTTGTTCCGTCGGCATAGGATCTTGGATGGTGCTGCACATATTCCAGTAGAGAGAGTGGGGGTCTAACAGCTGATAGGTGCTTATGACACTGACTGCCTTCTGAAACATACAGTCATAAAGACAGAAGCCCTCAGCTCTGTACACATCATTAAATGTGAAATAAGCACATAAACCAATGCTCAGTTTGATTGCATGTCTTTATGTGTATTTTGTATTTTATTAGGATCCCCATTAGTTGTTTGCAAAAGCAGCCGCTACTCTTCCTGGGGTCCACACAAAACATAAAACATGACATAATACAGAACATCAGTAGACAAGAACAGAACTACATCAATTAAAATAAAATAAAAATGGCACACGTAGTCTACATATCAATTTATACACACAAACTATCTATGTCAAATAGGGGAGAGGCGTTGTGCCTTGAGGAGTTGCTATATCTGTTTTTTGGAACCAGGTTTGCTGTTCATTTCAGTAATATGAGATGGAACGGAGTTCCATGCAATAATGGCTCTACTATATGCTTTTTTGAATTTGTTCTGGATCTGGGGACTGTGAAAAGACCCCTGGTGGCATGTCTGGTGGGATAAGTGTGTGTGTCAGAGCTGTGTGTAAGTTGACTATGCAAACAATTTGGGATTTTCAACACATTAATGTTTCTTATAAAAAGAAGAAACATGAATTTGTTGAAAATCTCAAATATTGTACTATAACCACTTACAACTGTTGTCTCTACATTATTTTCTCTGTATATGATCCTCTCTCCTTGCTGCTGTGTGTATTAGAACACAAACTCACCTGTAAACATATACGGTCAAATCTGAGGCTGTTTTAAGGCCTGATTATACAACTCCTCCCCCTCCCCTACACAGATGAGAGCGTTTTATCACCAGTAAGATGTGGTAAGACCTGTTTTCCTGTCATAGACTGCATTGAGTATAACAATTTCACTGTAGCAGGCTTAGGCAATTTGCTTCATAATGTGCACTACGTGTATTCAACATTATTGTTATGAAGTATTAAATGTTTTTGTAGTGCTTCACAATGGGTATAGAAAGTACAGGCCAGGGTACATTGGACCAGCTTGAGCGATGGGTATATCCCCTAAACATACAGTAAAAGTCTCTTTGCTCAGGGGAAACACAGTGTCACTTTTAAGCCAGACACAAGTCTGACACACAATCCAGGCTAAAAATGTTGACACATGCCAATGAATAAAGCACTAAATACTTTTGGGGAAAGGGCGGTGGAAACATAGACAGGGGAGCGTCTGAAACGCCATAACAGCTGCATCTATCTACCCTCTCTAATCCACTCTCCTGGACCCCATGTTCTCACATTCTGTAGTACACACTCAAATCAAATCCAATGTTATTTGTCACTTGTGCCAAATACAACAGGTGTAGACTTACTTAACTGAGAAATGATAATAAAAAGAAAAATAGTAACACAGGAATAAAATACACAAGAATGAATCAATATACAGAGAATACTAGTACCAGATCAATGTGCAGAGGTACGAGTGACTAGGCATCAGGATAGATAATAATAGCAAATGAGTGTAAAAGTGTGTGTGTTTGTGTTGGCGGTATGCGTGTGTGTGTGTGTTATGTGTGTGTGTGCATATCTAGTGTACAGTATGTGAATGTGTATGGATTTTTGTGTGAGTGTCAGTGTAATGTGTGTGTGAATGTGTATATATAGTGAGTGTGGATAGAGTCAGTGTAAGATAGGGTCAGTGCAGATAATCAGGGTAACCACTTAATGAACTATTTAGCAGTCTTGTGGCTTGGGGGTAGAAGCTGTCTCAGAGCCTGTTGGTCCGAGAGCCGATGCTCCGTTATTGTTTGCCGGACGGTAGCAGAGTGAACAGTCTATGGTTTGGGTGGCTGAAGTCTTTGCCAATTCTTTAGCCCTTCCTCTGACACCGCCTGATATAGAGGTCCTGGATGGCAGGGAGCTCGGCCCCAGTGATGTACTGGGCTGTCTGCACCACCCTCTGTAGCGCTTTGTGGTCGAGAGTTTGCTGTCAGGTCAGGTGTCACTGTCGTCAACCCTGTGTGTGTGGGTGTGAGTGTCGTCTGTCTGTCCGTCTGTGCCTGCATGTAGCAGCGTAGAATAGTGTACTGCGTGTGGTGTGTATGTGTGTGTTCAACTTCCAACTCGACTGGACCCTTGGCCACCTGTTTGGCCTTCACTCCCTTTATGCATCATCATCATCAGTACAGTCAGTGTGTGTGAGAAAGTCCTGATCTCCATCTGCTCTACCAGTCCAGTGCTCAGTAATCTGAGCGGGGAAGTCAGGCTGTGAGCTCAGAGCACAATGGACATTCTCTAGTAATGAAAGAATAGTCTGCTCACAGTATACACAGTATACACAGTATATATACAGCCAAGGATCTGTTACTGCAGCACTACTACATTTCAGAAGCACAGTTAGAGACACTATCACATAATACTTTCCACACGTTTCTAATGTTATACCCCAGCCAGCATACATTGTCTTTCCTGCTATAAAGAGTAAGATATTTTGATATAAACATTCTAAATAAAGTACCGGCAGCACTCTCACTGAATTGTGTTTTCTGTCAGTCTACACTGGCTAAACCATGGATTAAACTTCATCGTCTGCTAAACCAAATACAATTAAAGACTGAAGCTGAACCAAACCAAAATATCTGGATTGATTCATATAAACTCAGAAGCAAACCTATCACACTGCCAGTCTGCCACCAGTATTGTTCTGTATACGGCCACATGGGGTGATTATGAAATTGCAATTCATTCCAAGCAGCCACCAGCCATACAGGACAGGCTGTCAGAGCTCAGCCCAGCTCTCTATGCTGCAAGACCGACGTCACATGCCTCTTTATTGTGCTGCATTGGCTATCGTTACCACTGCAGCACCACAAAGCTGGACACCTTCTCTCTCTCTCTCTCTCTCTCTCTCTCTCTCTCTCTCTCTCTCTCTCTCTCTCTCTCTCTCTCTCTCTCTCTCTCTCAATCAATCAATTTCAATGTCAATGTCAGTCCCTAAGATAGATCCTGCTTCCTTTTCCTTTTTTCCTCCTCTTCTTCATACATGTTGATGTCTCTCTATCTCCTTCTCTCTTTCTGGTGTACTTCCTGTGTCCTTCTCTTCTGCATTTCCCTCGTCCTCCCTCTCCTCTCCCACCCCCTCTCTCCTCCATTGTGTTGCCTGTCGGCTGTACAGTAGATTTGGCTGCTAGACCAGTTCTCTCTGGTTCCTCTGCCTTTGTCACCTCATAGATTAAACATCAAAGCCGCATCCTGCTCAGAGAGAAAAGGATCATATTTTCATATCCACTTTTCATAACGCTTCTTAACCCATTCTAAACATCATGTACTCCTATTTTCTAACTCTTCAGTTCTACCCTTAAGATCTCTATTTCCTCCTTCCTTCTAATCTCTTTCTAGACCTCTGCTCTATCCCCTCTTTCTGTCTCCCTGTCCGTCTCCCCTCTCTGTTGTCAACTCTGTTCAGTTAGAATTGATTGTTGAATTTCATTGATCCCCAAGACCTAAACACTGAAGGTCAGGACAGAGCTTCAAAACCAAAGCTTTCCTCCATCGAGAGAGAGAAGAGGAGAGAGAGAGAGAGAGAGAGAGAGAGAGAGAGAGAGAGACAGGGGGGGTTACAATCTGAAATAGTGAAAGTAGAGTGGGAGAGAAGTGAGAGAGAGGCAATTACTTTTCTCTGTAAGTCTGTCTCTTTGGAGAACATAACTGTTGCTGAGTGGGTTACCCCTCCTCCTTCATGTCTAATCTGGGGCTATATGTGTACCTCTGTCATCGGCAATTACTGCCTGGGGTTTAGGGAGGCATCCCTGACACGTCCCAGTAGCCCCCTCACCTCGTTGATGCCTCCCTCACTCCCTCGCTGCTGCCAAGCCCCAGCTCTCTTTGTAGCTATGTAGCTGCCTACAGTACACACAACCTCCCTTGGTGACACTCTGGCCACTCGCATTCCTTACTCCTCCTTGAGCAGCAGTAGTCTAGTTGCAGCTGTCAGTGTTTCCTCACACCTCTGGGTCTATTTTAGATAATCCCATTCTCACCACTCGATAATCATCACAGGCTCAGTTCAGTAATTAGCAATTTACAGCAGAGGAACCACCAGAACATTCTACAATCCTCCTCTGTAAAGACAGACTAAAGGTGACCTGAACATTATAGTACTATATAGGGTCTGGAATATTCTAGAACGCTTAAAGAATGATTACTGCTGACCTACTGTTTGTACACTCAGTGTAGTTCTCACATTGACAGCAAACCACAGAGAGTGTGTGCTCCTCAGTTGCTGTATTTTGTGCTATTTTGTGTTGAACAAGGATAGTTATAAAGTCACTACAGTCCCTGGTTCGAATCCAGGCTGTATCACATCCGGCCGTGATTGGGAGTCCCATAGGGCGGCACACAATTGTCCCAGCGTTGTTCAGGTTTGGCCGGGGTAGGCCGCCATTGTAAATAAGAATTTGTTCTTAACTGACTTGCCTTGTTAAATAAAGGTTCAATTACATTTTTTAAAAATAAAACCCACCCCTGTGCAGACAGAGATGCATAATGGATCTACTGAACTGCTGAAGAGTGCTCCAGCCAGTCAGCCAGTCAGCCAGCCAGTCACTCAGCCACAGGGACAGGCAGGTACAGAGCAGGGACAGCACAGGGCTCATATGACAGCCTAAAGCCATCTGCTGAGAGATGTCCAGTCAACACTATGGCTAGAGTTTACTCCACTGACCTCACTGGGTCTCAAACAGCCTGTGGATGATAGATACTGTACTAAACAGGAAAACAGGACACAACCGTAGCGTGAAAATAAAACAGCCAGGGTGTGTGTGGTGTCCCATGGCCATGCTAAGGCTGCTATTGGGGTGAGTGAATTATCATCTGCTAAAGATTAGGTATATCTTTTTTTCCTGATATACGCAGATATCAGATAAGCATGGCGCTCAGAAGTGTGTGAATAATAATACCCATGTGGATTATGATGTGACATATCATGCCATGCCCTCTCCTCCCCATGTTCTTTTCTCAGAGTCAGGCAGAGGCCCACTATAAGGGGAGCCGCCACGCTCGGAGGGTAAAAGGCATTGAGACCTCCAAGACTCGCCCCCAGGAGGGTGACAAGCTGGCCACTCTCCCCACCGCCGCCCCCTCTCCACCAGGCCCCTCAACATCCAGCCCAGGCCCCGACCCTAGCAAACAGGGTAAGCACCACCTGTGCTCCACACTGTACACACACACACATGCTGAACCCACACAAAGATATAACCTAAACACACACACACACATGCTGAACCCACACAAAGATATAACCTAAACACACACATGCTGAACCCACACAAAGATATAACCTAAACACACACATGCTGAACCCACACAAAGATATAACCTAAACACACACATGCTGAACCCACACAGAGGTATAACCTAAACACACACACGCTGAACAAACACAGAGATATAACCTACACACAAACATGCTGAACCCACACAGAGATATACTGTAACCTAAACACACACACATGCTGAACCCACACAGAGATATAACCTAAACACACTCACATGCTGAACGCACACAGAGATATAACCTAAACACACACACATGCTGAACCCACACAGAGATATAACCTAAACACACACATGCTGAACGCACACAGAGATATACTGTAACCTAAACACACACACACATGCTGAACCCACACAGAGATATAACCTAAACACACACAAATCACTGCATTTAATCATGGCAAGGCAACTGGAAACATGACCGAATACAAAGCGTGTAGTTATTCCCTCCGCAAGGCAATCAAACAAGCAAAGTGTCAGTATAGAGACAATGTAGACTCGCAATTCAATGGCTCAAACACGAGACATATGTGGCAGGGTCTAAAGTCAATCATGGATTACAAAAAGAAAACCAGCCCTACCGCGGACATCGACGTCTTGCTCCCAGACAAATTAAACAAATTCTTTGCGTGCTTTGAGGACAATACAGTGCCACGACACGGCCATCTACCAAAGACTGTGGGCTCTCCTCCGTGGCCGACATGAGTAAAACATTTAAACGTGTTAACCCTCACAAGGCTGCCAACCCAGACGGCATCTCTAGCCGCGTCCTCAGAGCATGCGCAGACCAGTTGTCTGGAGTGTTTACGGACATATTCAATCACTCCCTATCCCAGTCTGCTGTCCCCACATGCTTCAAGAGGGCCACCATTGTTCCTGTACCTAAGAAAGCGAAGGTAACTGAACTAAATGACTGTCGCCCCGTAGCACTCACTTCTGTCATCATGAAGTGCTTTGAGAGACTAGTCAAGGATCATATCACTTCCACCCTACCTGATACCCTAGACCCACTCCAATTTGCTTACCGCCCCAACAGGTCCTCTGACGATGCAATCGCCATCACACTGCAAACTTCCCTATCTCATCTGGACAAGAGGAATACCTATGTAAGAATGCTGTTCATTGACTACAGTTCAGCATTCAACACCATAGTACCCTACAAACTCATCATTAAGCTTGAGACCCTGGGTCTCGACCCCGCCCTGTGCAACTGGGTCCTGGACTTTCTGACTGGCCGCCCCCAGGTGGTGAAGGTAGGGAACAACATCTCCACCCCGCTGATCCTCAACACTGGGGCCCTACAAGGGTGCGTTCTCAGCCCTCTCCTGTACTCCCTGTTCACCCATGACTGCGTGGCCATGCACGCCTCCAACTCAATCATCAAGTTTGCAGATGACACTACAGTGGTAGGCTTGATTACCAACAACGACAAGACAGCCTACAGGGAGGAAGTGAGGGCCCTCGGAGTGTGGTGTCAGGAAAATAAACTCTCACTCAACGTCAACAAAACAAAGGAGATGATTGTGGACTTCAGGAAACAGCAGAGGGAGCACCCCCCTATCCACATCGACGGGACAGTAGTGGAGAAAAGTTTTAAGTTCCTCGGCGTACACATCACGGACAAACTGAAATGGTCCACCCACACAGACAGTGTGGTGAAGAAGGCACAACAGCGCCTCATCAACCTCAGGAGGCTGAAGAAATTTGGCTTGTCACCTAAAACCCTCACAAACTTTTACAGATGCACAATCGAGAGCATCCTGTCGGGCTGTATCACCGCCTGGTACGGCAACTCCACTGCCCTCAATCGCAAGGCTCTCCAGAGGGTAGTGCGGTTTGCACAATGCATCACCGGGGGCAAACTACCTGCCCTCCAAGAGACAAACAGCACCTGATGTCACAGGAAGGCCAGAAAGATCATCAAGGACAACAACCACCCGAGCCACTGCCTGTTCACCCCGCTATCATCCAGAAGGCGATGTCAGTACAGGTGCATCAAAGCTGGGGCCGAGAGACTGAAAAACAGCTTCTATCGGAAGGCCATCTGACTGTTAAACAGCCATCACTAACATAGAGAGGCTGCTGCCAACATACAGACTCAAATCACTGGCCACTTTAATAAATTGATTTACTAAAGGTCTCTTTAAATAATGTCACTTTAATAATGTTTACATATCCTACAATACTCATCTCCTATGTATATAGTGTATTTTATACCATCTATTGCATCTTGCCTATGCTGTACGGCCATCGAGCATCCATATATTTATATGTACATATTCTTATTGCATCCCCTTACATTATGTGTATAAGGTAGTTGTTGTGAATTTGTTAGATTACTTGTTAGATATTACTGCACTGTCGGAACTAGAAGCACAAGCATTTCGCTACACTGCATTAACATCTGCTAACCATGTGTATGTGACCAATAAAATTTTATTTGACATGCTGAACCCACAGAGAGATATAACCTAAACACACAAACATGCTGAATCCACACAGAGATATAACCTAAACACACACACACATGCTGAACCCACACAGAGATATAACCTAAACACACACACGTGCTGAACCCACACAGAGATATAACCTAAACACACACACATGCTGAACCCACACAGAGATATAACCTAAACACACGTGCTGAACCCACACAGAGATATAACCTAAACACACACACGTGCTGAACCCACACAGAGATATAACCTAAACACACACACATGCTGAACCCACACAGAGATATAACCTAAACACACACACGTGCTGAACCCACACAGAGATATAACCTAAACACACACACATGCTGAACCCACACAGAGATATAACCTAAACACACACACGTGCTGAACCCACACAGAGATATAACCTAAACACACACACATGCTGAACCCACACAGAGATATAACCTAAACACACACACACGTTTCGGTCTGTGTGTGAAGTTCAGCTGTTTAGTCAGAGATCAGGGGTGAAACAGAACAGTTGTACAGAGGGATGTCTGCTAAGAGACGCCTCTGTCAGCACTGACAAGAATCAGCTTCCCAGGTATCCGTCACTGGGATTGGCCAGCAGGAGAGGAGGGTGGTGGGGAGGGAGGGAGGGCTGTCATCAGATTAGGGGGGAAAAACGTAGGCAACACATAGAGCTTCCCCTGACACATACTGTCACACAGGAAAGATTGGGAGAGAAACAACTGTCAGATTTGATTGTGTCTGTGGTTAAATACAATGTAGTATGAGGATGCTGCTATGAAGATTTTCCATAAAGGCTCTACTGGCTCCCAAAAGTTGTATTTTGTTTATCTCTTGGTTCAGTTGGCAGGCCAGATGACCCTGTGCTACATACAGTGGTTAACCTACAGTAACATTAAGATTAATGTGCTGTTCTACTGACCCTCCTTCCACCCTCTCCAACCTGAATAACCTGACATGACCCAGGTATTCCCCCTACCCTGACTCACTCCAGATGAGGGAGACAGATGTGTGGCCCTCTGGGGCAGAGTTTTGACCCTGTAGGTTCAGACATAGTACTGTACTAGTGCCGCATCATCATCATCATCGTCATCATCATAATATTATCTGGTGTGCTCTACACGTAAGTGATAATGCCCAAGAATCCGGTGTTTGTGGATATATTGGCACGGGTGTTGTTAGGCCCGAGACAAAGTCAAGTTTTTTAACCAATCAGCATTCAGAATTAGAACCACCCGTTGTATAAAATATGGTAGAAAACGTTCTATTTCCTATCTGTTCTCTTCACAGATGACGTCGAGTCCCGCCCACATTCAAACGGCTCAGACATGACACCCAGCCCCATCCCCATGTCGGTCCCAGACACCCCCCTGCTCCCTGTGTGTCCATCCTTGCCCCCTTTGAGTACACCTATGCCCACCACCTCCATCCCCTCCCCGGCACTTTGTGCCCCCCAGGTGGACACCCCCATGGCGGGCCCCCCTGACACCCTGTCCCTGGCCCCCAGCCTCTCTTCAGGGGAGTCTGAGGACAAGGCCAAGAAGCTGCTCTACTGCTCACTGTGCAAAGTGGCCGTCAACTCCCTCTCTCAGCTAGAGGCGCACAACAAAGGTAAGGCTCCTTCCAAAGACAGAACTGATAACGCAATGTGTAATAAAGTCTATTGTCATTAAGCATTCCGGCCTAGATAGATATTGCCTTCTCAGCAGCCTCCAAATTAGCCGCACAAAGTGATGCTTGAGCTTTTACAAACACAACATTTTATGTGTTCTCCTTCACACCCTGATCTCTGATATTGACTCATAGGATACCACTGTCACACACAAGGGACAAAACTACACACAGTGGCATAATTGATGAAATATATTTTCTTCCACTCAAGGTTTATGAATACACTGCAAACTACGGCTAAGGCATCGCGGTTGAATAACTTCACAAGGCCAAATATTGCAATACTAAGCCAGGGCTTCTGATGCACACACATAGAACCTAAGTCACACACTCTCAGGGAAGAAGAGTAAACAATGAATATTTCAGTGTGTTCAAGGCTAGATTAACCAGCTCAACTCAAATGACAGAAGAACAGCTTGGCTTTCATCCACCACATAGAGAAACAGGACAATACTTCCACGTGTCTGGTTTATTTTAACAGATATAACAATCAGATTGTTTTCTTTTAGTTACAATATGACATTTTAGTAGATGCTGTTATGCAGAGTGACTTACAGTAGTGAATGCATACATTTTTATTTGTACTGGTCCCGATGGGAATCGAACCCACAACCCTGGCGTTGTAAGTGGCATGCGCTGGCAACTGAGCCACATGGGACTAGTAGTTATGTTTCCTAAAGCCATCCCTCCAAAACATACACACCTGGAGGTAATTACATATACATAGTTAATGACATCCATGATTACAAACTGACAGGTTACCAGAATACGGCTGTTATTTTGAATGATTCACAGTGCATAAAATGTGAGGGAATTATGTATACAGTGAGGGAAAAAAAGTATTTGATCCCCTGCTGATTTTGTGCATTTGCCCACTGAAAAAGAAATGATCAGTCTATAATTTTAATGGTAGGTTTATTTGAACAGTGAGAGACAGAATAACAACAAAAACCAGAAATCTTTCTGATTGAGAGGGGGTCAAATAGTTATTTCCCTCATTAAAATGCAAATCAACTTATAACATTTTTGACATGCGTTTTTCTGGATTTTTGTTGTTATTATTCTGTCTCTCACTGTTCAAATAAACCTACTATTAAAATTCTAAACTGATCATTTCTTTGTCAGTGGGCAAACGTACAAAATCAGCAGGGGATCAAATACTTTTTTCCCTCACTGTACGTAGTCAAATAACTACTTACACACATAGTCATTTGGGCTTGTCCACAGTTATGTACACACACTTAGGAGATTCCACATTTGTGAGGGCCTGATTTAAAATATACACATGTGTGTTGTTGAGCTACAAACAGTATCCATGCAACTGTACAGGGCGTGAGTAAATAGTTTTGGTATTTAAAGAAAACAGTCTGGAAATGGTTTTGAGAATGGTCAATGAACTTAGGCCATAGAGTGAGCTGCCAGAGTTGGGCTTATAAAAAGAAAGGCCATGTGTGCTTGTAAAGAGGGATCAATCAGGAAAGGAAACAATATATCAGAGAGGAGATGAGTGTGTGAGAAGAAGTACATACAGGTAACTGCCAAAATAAGGAAACACCAACATTTTTTTTTGTTACTTTTTATTTCACCTTTATTTAACCAGGTAGGCTAGCTGAGAACAAGTTCTCATTTACAAATGCGACCTGGCCAAGATAAAGCAAAGCAGTGCAACACAAGCAACAACACAGAGTTACACATGGAATAAACAAACTTACAGTCAATAATAAAATAGAAAAAGTCTATATACAGTGTGTGCAAATGAGGTAGGATAATGGAGGTAAGGCAGTAAATAGGCCATAGTGGCGAAAAAATTACAATATAGCAATTAAACACTGGAGTGATAGATGAGTGTGCAAGTAGAAATACTGGGGTGCAAAGGAGCAAAAATAAATAAAATAAATAACAGTATGGGGATGAGGTAGTTGGATGGGCTATTTAGAGATGGGCTATGTACAGGTGCAGTGATCTGTGAGCTGCTCTGACAGCTGGTGCTTAAAGTTAGTGAGGGAGATATGAGTATCCAGCTTCAGTGATCTTTGCAGTTTGTTCCAGTCATTGGCAGCAGAGAACTGGAAGGAAAGGCAGCCAAAGGAGGAATTGGCTTTGGGGGTGACCAGTGAAATATACCTGCTGGAGCGCATGCTACGGGTGAGGCTGATATGGTGACCAGTGAGCTGAGATAAGGCGGGGCTTTACCTAGCAAAGACTTATCAATGACCTGGAGCCAGTGGGTTTGGCGACGAATATGATGCGAGGGCCAGCCAATGAGAGCCTACAGGTTGCAGTGGTGGGTAGTATATGGTGCATTGGTAACAAAACATAAAGTGTCTTAATAGGGCATCGGGCCACCATGAGCCAGAACATCTTCAATCCGTCTTGGCATAGATTCTACAAGTGTCTGGAACTCTACTTTAGGGATGCGACACCATTCTTCTATGAGAAATTCCATAATTTGGGGTTTTGGAACACGCTGTCTCAGGAGACACTCCAGAATCTCCCATATTGTACTGTAAGTGTGGAATTGGGTTGAGATCTGGTGACTGAGACACGCACACAAGCACACAAGCACAAGCACACATACATATACACACACACCCTTTAAAACTTATTCGGGATCGGTGTCCTTTCCATGGGACGGTTGAGCTAACGTAGTCTAATGCAATTAGCATGAGGTTGTAAGTAACAAGAAAATTACCCAGGACATAGACATATCTGATATTGGCAGAAAGCTTAAATTCTTGTTAATCTAACCGCGCTGTCTAATTTACAGTAGCTTTTACAGTGAAATAATACCATGCTATTGTTTGAGGAGAGTGTACAATTTTGAACATGAAAAGTTATTAATAAACAAATTAGGCACATTTGGGCAGTCTTGATACAAAATTTTGAAACAAAATGCAATGGTTCATTGGATCAGTCTAACACTTTGCACATACACTGATGCCATCTAGTGGCCAAAATCTGGGCTGGAATAGTACATTATGGCCTTTCTCTTGCATTTCAAAATGATGGTACAAAAAAATACAAAAGAATGGTTGGTTTTTTCTTTGTATTATCTTTTACCAGATTTGTTGTGTTATATTCTACTACATTACTTTCACATTTCCATAAACGTCAAAGTGTTTCCTTTCAAATGGCACCAAGAATATGCATATCCTTGCTTCAGAGCCTGAGCTCCAGGCAGTTAGATTTGGGTATATCATTTTAGGCAAATATTTTAAATAAGGGGCTAATCCTTAACCTCATGCTCCTTTGAGACCCTGCTTTCAAAGTCACTGAGATCTTTTCTTCTAGCCATGGTAGCCAAAATAATAGGCAACTGGGAATTTTTATCCATGACCCTAAGCATGATGGGATGTTAATTGCTTAGTACACTCAGGAACCACACCTGTGTGGAAGCACCAAGCACCTGCTTTCAATATACTTTGTATACCTCATTTACTCAAGTGTTTCCTTTATTTTGTCAGTTACCTCTGATGTACAGTATATACAAGACCAGGGATGGGAAACTTTGATGGGGGTGGGGGCCACCAAAAATCTTAACTCATCATGTGGGGCTCAGTCTGCTTACCCACATACATAATCACACATGTAGTCAGAGCCGGCCCTAGCCTTTTGGGGGCCCTAAGCTAAATTTGTTTTCGCCAGTTGCCCATCCCTGTACTAGACTGAGAAAGGAGAGAAGGAAATGTTCCATTAAAAGCCAAAAGAAAGGGTGAACAGGGACTGACCGTGAAACGAGAGTGAACAAGAGAAATAGGAGATAATGGTTCTGTACTACATGACAAGACAAGAACAGAGCAGGAGATAGGTTACCAAAACTACTGAATAGACTAATGCTGAAAATGTTTGGCTGTGCTCTCTAGTGGCTAGTCAATGTCACCACACTTTCTGACTCAATATACTGCTTAGGCCTACTCATCTTTCTATGGTCAATTAGCCTACAATGTGATCTCGTCCACCATATTCTTCTGAGGGCTAGGTTAATTACAATGATAGCCACAAACAAATGATAATTTAAGGAACATACTAATACAAATATATCCAAATATATTCCATATTACAATTATATAGTTCTGTAATTTCTTAATAGTACAAAAAATACATAAAATATCATAGTTTTGAAATGAACAAGAACATCATGAAATGTAGAACTACATTACACTCCACAGAGAAAATGTAATCAAGGCGTTATCAGGCCTAGTTTTATCAATAAGGTATGAACTTACAAAATTTACTAACAACTAATATTTCCTTCTCTACCACTCTCTCCACGGGTGACAGGTACCAAGCACAAAACCATCCTGGAGGCGTGGAGTGGGCTGGGCCCCATAAAAACGTACCCTCGGCTGGGCCCTAACCTCAGCCCAGAGCAGGAAGGGGGGCTGCCCTCGGACCACAACACTCAGGAACGCACCTTCCACTGTGAGATCTGCAACGTGAGGGTGAACTCTGAGCTGCAGCTCAAACAGGTGAGTGAGTAAGTAACACGACCACTGCCCAAGAGTGAAGTTTCCCCTAAGTACAGATCTAGGATCAGCCAGTGGTGAAAAATACATAAGTAAAAATACTTTCAAGTACTACTGAAGTCGTTTTTTGTGGTATCTGTACTTTCATTTACTATTAATATTTTTGACAACTTTTACTTTTACTTCATAACATTCCTAAAGAAAATGATGTACTTTTTACTCCATACATTTTCCCTGACACCCAAAAGCACAAGTTACATTTAGAAGGCTCAGGCAGGACAGGAAAATGGTCAAATTCACGCACTTATCAAGAGAACATCCCTGGTCATCCCTACTGCCTCTGATCTGGCGGACTCACTAAACATAAATGCTTTGTTTGTAAATTATGTCTGAGTGTTGAAGTGTGCCACTGGTTATCCTTAAATTAAGGAATTTGAAATGATTTATACTTCTACTTTTGATACTTAAGTATATTTAAAAACAAATACTTTAGACTTTTACCCAAATAGTATTTTACTGGTTGACTTTCACTTTTACTTGAGTAAGTTTCTAGGAAGGTTTCTTTACTTTAACTTAAATATGAGAACTGGGTACATGTTCCACTACTGGGATCAGCTACCCCTCCCCCAAACATAACCTTAACCATTAGTGGGGGAAATGCAAAACTAACCACAGATCAGCATCTAGAGGCAACTTTACCTTACACCTACAGCTTAATTCATCATTCAGATACCTCACTGAAAGTAGGATGCACATTTGGAGAAAGAAGAAAACCTATAACGCCCCACTTATTTTTCTCTTCAGCATATATCCAGTCGAAGGCATCGGGATGGAGTCGCAGGGAAGCCCAATCCCCTCCTTAGCCGGCATAAGAATCGCACAGACTTTGTGGTAATGATCCAATTATGTGTATAGGCTATAGCAATACTTTGAAATCATTATTTGATGATTTAGTCATTTAGCTCAGGGTTGTCTAATAGGTTTGTCTAATAGACAGCATACCACAGTCTGCCTCTTCTGTCACCTTACTCATTACTTATTTTAACCTTTCACCTTTTCTCTCTCTGGATCTCAGTCATCCTTGACCTTCTCAAAGGAACTTCCAAAAACTCTGGGCCATGGACTGTTTCCTAACCCCCTGGCTGTTGCTGCGGCGATGGCAGCTGCTGCCTCCTCCAATCAGCTGGCTCAGCTGCGTGCCCCTGGTCCCATTTCTCACACTCAGAACTACCATCCCCACCACCACCTCCTACAGGGCACACTACAAGGCACGCACCTCAGCCTCCTACGGCCCGCCCCTGGGCCTATGCGCACCACCCATGGGCCAATCCTCTTCTCCCCTTATTGACGGTGGTGGGATGGGGGACTATCAGGAAGGAGCACACTGTGAAGTAAACAGGGACAACCATTGATAGATAATAAACAGATGTTAAAACTTTAATATTTGAAATAGGAAAGACTATGCATTTTCCTCTCTACCCTTCCACCCTTCTTTGTTTAATAAATTCCAAAGAAAAGGATGGTCAGCTTGCAGCCATTTTAAAGAGGAAGGATGCATGACAGACTAAGATGGACTCTCTGTCAATGCTTTCCCTCCGTTAACCCTCCTTCAACCTTCAGTTAAAAATATTTGTATAGGTCAAACTTGTACCCTGGCTGAGGGTGACTCAGTAGACTGAGCTCTGTTCTATTTCCTCCACATCTCTGTATTTCTGGTTTAGTAAACTCCCACCCAAAGCCATTTGCAATATAAGTTTCATACTGCAAAACCCTGTTGGGGTGTTCAATAATCCAAGTGCAGTACCTACCTACAGGTGTAGGATCTCAATTGAATCAACCTGTTGCATAAAACTTGTAGTGTATTTGAGTCCTAAAAAGGCCTATGAAGTTTGTAATTTCCACTTTGAAATTTCAGACTTGACTTATCCTTATTAAAAATGGATCAACCCCCACAAAAATGTCCATTAATTATAATCCACATAATAATTGACATTTCCTGTTGCTGCAGGATTATTTCCTGCTGTAGCAAACTGGTTAAAATGAAGATCCTACATCTATTCCCCACTCTGTAGTTCCAGGTTCTAGATTAGGTGCCTGCTCTGCAGATCCAGGCACAAGGTACATTGTACTGTATGATTCCAGGTTCTAGATATATGTTCTAGTGTTGTGTTGTGGATAATATATGTTAGTTTATATATCCTCTGTTGTCAGATCAGGTGAGAGAGAGAGAGAAGTGAAGGAAGCAAGGAAGAGAGAGAGAAACCCCACTGTAACTCAAGGCAGAAATATGTACTGAATGCACCAAGGTAGAGCTATACGTTTTTAAGAAATCTGAATAAGATATTTTAAGAAAGGTGAATGAATGCAATGAAAAATTATGGACTTGTGATAAACAAATTTATTTAACTGTTATTTTCTTAGCAGACCACCTATTTCAGTCTTATTGTCTGTAAGAAGTCAGAGAGAAAGGGAGAGTGGGACATTTGCATAAGAGACTGGCCAAGATAGAACTGTTACGAGAAGTCAATTGGTTCCTTTGAGCATTCTTCCAGTTTCTGTCCTTGTCTTATATTTTTATATGGCTGGTGTCAAAGTGTTGTGTTTCTGTGTGCGTGCGTATGTGTGTATTCTGGAGATAGGTAGAGATAGATGAAGCACGCAACTATGCCTCAATGGTGACCCCTTTCATTCAAACTGGAAACTATTTAGCGAGACAGCTAATTTCAGAACCTTTACTCAAAACCTAAATATGTCTGCACAGTCCCAACAAAGTCTGGCATTAGGGTATTAAAGGAATTGTTTCTACACTGTTAACAACAGGGGGAGCCTTAGGAATATCTGATGGCACCAGCCTCTTCTAGTGAGAACACAAGGGAGGTGGGTTTTCCCTTCCAGGAGTGATTGCTGACCTCTGACCCTATACCCAGATGGTAGCATGTTGAGTGTGGTGTGAGTGAGTGAGAAACACTGTGATGGATGTTTTGAAGTGAAAAAGTAGGACAAGTTTGTTACAGTTCACAAAGGGGAAATGAATAATAACCATGAACCTGTATTTTCTCTCACATGCTCATCACAAGCAGCGATGTGAGGGATAGTAGTATAATGTGAGATATCAAGCCGGAATTTCCTCCAGAGTAATGAAATGAATAATATATTTCCACTTTAAGAGGAGACCGTTGTCCTATTCTGCCTCATGTACACTACCGGTCAAACATGGTAGAACACCAACTCATTTAAGAGATTTTCTTTATTTTTACTAATTTCTACATTGTACAATAATAGTGAAGACATCAAAACTATGAAATAACAAATATGGAATCATGTAGTAACCAAAAAAGTGTTAAACAATTCTGAGATTCATCAGCATTGGGCCTATAATTGAAAGGTTGCTAGATCAAATCCCTGAGCTGACAAGGTAAAAATCTGTTGTTCTGCCCCTGAACAAGGCAGTTTACCCACTGTTCTGAGGCAATCATCGTAAATAAGAATTTGTTCTTAACTGGCTTGCCTAGTTAAATTAAATTCTCTCAACCAGCTTTTCCAACAGTCTTGAAGGAGTTCCCACATCTGCTGAGCACTTATTGGCTGCTTTTCCTTCACTCTGCGTTCCAACTCATCCCAAACCATCATTTGGTTGAGGTCGGGGGATTGGCCACGTCATCTGCTGCAGCACTTCATCACTCTCCTTCTTGGTCAAACAGCCCTTACACAGCCTGGAGGTGTGTTGGGTCATTGTCCTGTTGAAAAACAAATGATAGTCCCACTAAGCGCAAACCAGATGGGATGGCGTATCACTGCAGAATACTGTGGTAGCCATGCTGGTTAAGTGTGCCTTGAATTCTAAAGAAATCACAGACAGTGTCACCAGCAAAGCCCCCCCCCACACCATAACACCTCCTCCTCCTTAGTAGTTCTTTCTTTGCTGCAATTCAACCATGAAGGCCTAATTCACACAGTCTCCTCTGAACAGTTGATGTTGAGATGTGTCTGTTACTTGAACTCTGTGAAGCATTTATTTGGGCTGCAATTTCTGAGGCTGATAACTCTAATGAACTTATCCTCTGCAGCAGAGGTAAGTCTGGGCCTTCCATTCCTGTCACTGTCTTCATGAGAGCCAGTTTCATCAGAGCGCATGATGGTTTTTGCAACTGCACTTGAAGAAACTTCCAAGTTCTTGAAATGTTCCGTATTGTCTTAAAATAATGATGGACTGTCGTTTCTCTTTGCTTATTTGAGCTGTTCTTGCCATAATATGAACTTGGTCTTTTACCAAATAGGGCTATCTTCTGTATACCCCCCTACCTTGTCACAACACAACTGATTGGCTCAAATGTATTAAGAAGGAAAGAAATTCCACAAATTAACTTTTAACAAGGCACACCTGTTAATTGAAATGCATTCCAGGTGACTACCTCATGAAGCTGGTTGAGAGAATGCCAAGAGTGTGCAAAGGGTGGCTATTTGAAGAATCTCAAATATAAACAAATCAAAATATATTTTATATATTATATATATATATTATAACACTTTTTTGGTTACTACATGATTCCATATGTGCTATTTCATAGTTTTGATGTCTTCACTATTATTCTACAATGTAGAAAATAGTTTTAAAAAAAATAAGAAAAACCCTTGAATGAGTAGGTGTTCTAAAACTTTTGACCGGTAGTGCATTCATACCCAACCTCACACTAACCCATACAAATGAGCAGGCTTGGGTTGGAGCCTGTTGCCCCTGTAAAGCCACCAAACAATTTTTTTCTCATACAGTATTAGAAGGGTAAAGGACTGAGAAATTGTAGCAATACTTACAGCACTCCTGCTAACGACTCTTGTTCATTGCAATAAATAAATAAATGTGTACAAATATATTAAATGTTATTTCGGAGATAATATTGAATCATTATAGACTGTTTTAGCGATGTTGGCAAAATAGTTTCCTTATTGTTGAATAAACAAACTGAAGATGAATAAATTATTTACAAAATGACTGTGGTGGTGATGCTATATACTGTGCAGTGTATGTTCATAGAAATGCTTTTGAATACTGATTGTTAAGTTTTGATGTCTTATGTCTGACTAGCAGTGCAGAGTGAGCTTTGTGAAGAAATCAGAAAAATAACAGTTATGTGCTGTGAAAACTCGGAATTGACCAGAATTGAGAAACAGATCCGTCATGAAACAGAAAACACACACACATTGCATCACATATGATGAGGTCACAGGTGTCTACCAATGAGAAGACCAGAGGAAGCTCAAAAGAAGTGAAAAAGAGAAGGAACCAGTTAAGTGACAGATAAACTGCAAAAAGACTTTGAGACAACAGAACAACCACGACACACAGGACAACACAAATACGAAGATACTACACAGACAGACAAAGACTCCTTGACAGAAAACGTTAGAACTGAGGTGAGAAATAAACTTCAGGATTTATTCTGTTCTTTGTGGTGATACTCTGTTCGATAGTAATATTCCTGTGTTAACGATACCTGTGGAAGTTGATGTTCTTGTGTTTCAGATCAACTTCTGTGATGTGAGTTAATTATTCACCCCAAAGAGAGAACTATTATCAAAAGGAATGTACTGTCCTGTACTCTACTGAACAGCAGTTGACATCTGACAGAACTGTCTGACATCTACATTTGTATTTATTATGGTTTTAACAGTTCATTTCCAGGAACACTAACTGAAAGTGAATGGTTATTCCATCAAAGGCATTGGATTATTTTGTAAAGTCTGCTATACAATCCTAGTGTGAGAAAGAATGGATTTCCCATAGTCCATTGAAGTGTCTTGTCCATTGAGTGACCCCTCAATTTTATCAATTTGTAAATTAGATACTGTATGTATAACATACGGTTTCTTTTACACATTATTAAGGTGTTGAATTTAGTCAGTCAAAACATAATGTACGTTATTGCCTCTGTAGTCATGCTGAAGTAGCTGCAGTGTATCTACTACAGTACATGCCTTATTGGGAAGGCTGTGATCTGATATGCACAGAACACCAAACCACATCAATTATTTGAATGGGAAAAAGAGCAGCAGAAATAGCAAGAACAGCTACTGACAAAGTCAAGGTTGGTTCTGAAACATGACATTACTGAACATGTGTGGAACACCCCAACATGACAGAGAACAATTAATGGTTCACCACATTTTTTCAACAAGCAGGAAGTGGTCTAGGAACCCTGCACCTACAGCACCCCTCTGACTTCGTCCCCACTCATCAACAGCCTGCCACTATTTGACTGACAGCTGATCATTTTGGAATTTCTCTTCTCTCTCTGTGTATAATGTGTAAATGATGTGATGTGCAATACATTTCTTATGTGTATCTGATGTTGAATCAACTTTATGATTTATATCATTGTGTTTCCAATCCAACTTCCCCCTGGCCTGGGGAATAATAAAGTTGATACCTCTCTCTTCCCAGGATGCTGGAGAACGTCACAGGTGACGTGCAGAATGACACCTTCTCCTGCCACCACCCCTCAGTGGAGGCCTACCGCTACTTCGGCGTGCTGTGGGGTTCGGTAGTAACCATAGTTGGAACGGTGGGGAACATGCTTACCATTCTTGCCTTCGCCACGGACACCCGGCTGCGGACACGTTTCAACGTGCTGATTGTGAACCTGGCCCTGGCGGACCTGTTGTACTGCACCCTGCTGCAGCCTGTCTCCGTCGACTCCTACCTACACCTCCGCTGGAGGGGCGGACCTCTCTGGTGCAGCGTCTTCGGCCTCCTCCTCTTTCTCTCCAACTCTGTCTCTATCATCACCCTGTGTCTGATCGCTGCCAGCCGTTACCTGCTGGTGACAAAGCGGGATGTGTTTGAGCGGGTGTTTTCTGGTCGAGGCCTGGCCATCCTCCTGCCCTCCACCTGGGCCCTGGGCCTGGCCAGCTTCGGCCCACTCTGGCCCGTTTATGTATTCGCCCCACAGGTGTGCACCTGCAGCTTCCACCGCACCAGGGGGCGCCCTTACACCACTGTGCTGCTATTCTTCTACTTCTTTATCGGCCTGGGCTGCGTGGGGATTTTCTACCTGCTCATTTACAGGCGAGTCAGGTTGGCGGCACAGGCGCTGGTCCGCTACCGGTTTAGTCGACGCTCGTCACGAAAGAAGCCGAACTCATCAGAACAAGGGACGGAGGGGGATAGTGGAGTCGGGAGTGGGGTGGCCACCACCCAGAGCTGTGAATTGAGCAGCCAGGCAGAACTAGCCCAATGCAAGGGTGTAGAGGTGAAGGTGCACCCTGGGAAAGCCCAGTCCTCCCACTCAACCTTGGGCTCTGCTTTAACTTCGCATTCAGCTCACATAGCAGGGGGACAGGAGCTCCCCCCTGCCCTCAACCCTGTGCCCCGCTCGGCCACTCCTGCCCCCATCACTGCCCCCTCCTCCTCCACCATCTCTTCAGGGGACAATGTTGAGTTTAGACGTGTGACCCGGATGTGTTTCACTGTCTTCCTGTGTTTCGTGGGGTGTTTTGCCCCGTTCCTGCTGCTGAACATTGCTGATAAGCAGAACCGTGCACCTCAGATGCTCCACATGTTCTGTGCCAACCTCACCTGGCTCAACAGCTGTATTAACCCTGTACTCTACGCTGTCATGAACCGCCAGTTCGGACAGGCCTACCGGGCTCTTCTGGTCAGGGCCGCCACACTCTTCACACACCTCTGGACACGGTGACCTATACATGTTGGTTGTTTAGCAGATGCAGTTATTCAGACTGACTTTAGTCAGTGCCATCAATTAAGCTACATAAGACAACCACACATTGGTAATTATCACTCACTTTTATCAGCCCACACTGGTATGGATGGAGCTACTTCCTCCTGTATAACTTCCTCTCCTCCTTTCTGAATATCACATTTACTGTCACCTAGCAAGGAGAAAATATGCTATTCTGTGATTTTTGGAAAGGGCTCATTTATTTTGGGCTAAGATTATGCTAGTTTTTTTCCCCCAGTTACAAACACCAATGTACACTTACTGTTAAGCCTTTGTCCCCATACATGAAACAGCTTTCAGAGCTTAAAAGTTCACCTCTTTAATGTGGCCATATAATGTGGTCAAAACTCATCAGGAAATCTATTTTATTCCAGCAGGAAGCCAGAAGCTACCAATAGGGAGATAGTGTATCAAAACCCGGGGGGTGTTAGTTATGCAAAGAACTATAGCCTCCTTTACGTCTTGTGTTTATTTATTGTCTGTGCCATTGTACTTTTGTCTGTTCATTTACACTCCCCTACTGTACATGTGTATTTGGAAAGTAACAATAAATGTTTTAATCTGGCTCTATACTCCAGCATTTTGGATTTGAGATCAAATGTTTCATAAAAAGTGACAGCACAGACTGTTACCTTTTTATTTGAGGGTATTTTCATTCTTATCTGATTTAACGTTTAGAAATGAAAGCACTTTATATATCTAGTCCCCCCATTTGAAGATGTCAAGTATTTGGACACATTTCACTTAGTGTATTTAAATAGTCATAAGTTTAGTATTTGGTCCCATATTCCTTGCACACAATGATTACGTCAAGCTTGTTGGATGCATTTACAGCTTATTTTGGTTGTGTTACGAATTATGTTTTGTCCAATAGGAAGTGAATGGTGAATGATATTTTTGGTGTCACTTTTATTGTAATACTATAATATGTTTGTGAACATTTCTACATGAATGTGGACACTACCATGATTATAGATCATGAATAAATAGTGAATGATGAGAGAAAGTGTAATGAAAATTATATGATTAAAGGTTTGACTAAATGATTTCACTCAGAAACCATATAACCTGTTGAAATGTATTAAAAATTATAAGGCTATATTAAGGTGTTAAAGACTAGAATCCAATGCTGTGTGTGAGTAGATTTTTAAGACTAGGACACTGTTACTACTTCAAAATGAGCAGGGTAGAGTTGATAAGACGACCTTGGAAAAGGAACAGCAGAAGAGGCCTCCCTAAGTTAGGGAGAGAAACAACGGCCTGAGAATGGCTTAGCTGGCAGGAGATTAGAAGACAGGTTGCAAGGTTTGATAATGAATGTCTGTGTACTGTGGAAAAATACAGCCGCCTAAAGCGGGGTGGAGTTCTCTACTGATGCGAGTTCATTTGGGTGTGTGTGGTAATATAAAAGGCTTTGTGCATTGTATGGATTTTAGAGCTCTCGTAAATAAACGTTCTGACCATTGTTAGCTGGGTCTCAGTCTGTTTCTTTCAACCGGAACCTTACACCTTCTGGTATACAAACTGAGTAGTTAAATTAAAGTTCGGTTTAAGAACATTAATAACTTAATTCCCGTAACAGAAAGTTACAAATGGACAAAGATCATACACCCCCAAAATCTCCCCCATCATTGGTAATGGTGAGAGGTGATTGATTACAAATTTGTCCTAATCATGGCATCATCAGGATTGATTTAGAAATTACTCCATTCAGTTTATATTGGGGAAAACAGAACCAAAACAAACTGAAAATGGATCCAACGAGTTTGTAGTCACAAGCTTGATGTAGTCATTGTGTGTTAACAATATGGGACCAAATACAACATTGACAACTTTGGTACATTATAAGTGATATTTGAAATACATATGAATTTGGACAGTGAAGCAAATACAAATCTAAGTCTCCTCATTACTTCATAGTACCTTTTATTTGGAAACATAGGATATTATCCTTTAACACATAGAACATTTCATTTACACAACATGTGGAACTTCTGCAAACAATAAAAGCAGAACTTTTGAAAGATTTCTCAACTCGCATGTCCTAAAGTAATAGTGCAACTCAAAATGTCCTCCATGACATAAGTTGACCTTCACCTCCTGATAGTTGAGAATATTTGTAATCAGAGCAGTCATATTGGTATACGTGATTGGATTTGTCATATCCTTAGTCTATTGCGGAATTACAATGTTGAGATTCTTTAATACAGAGTAACATACTGTATATTACTCAGCTCAAATAGTTTCTCCTTTCACAGCTTGTCTCATCCTAGCCTACTTTTATTGTAACTATCTCAGTAGATATGTCACTGTGACATAACTGAAGACTAGACGAATCTCCTTGGTTTTGCTATCAAACGCATTGCCACATTTCAGGGTTGAAGCAGAAGATGTATTTTATTGGCAGGTTGGGTCACAGGTCATTAAGTTAATCTGAAGCCATTTATCACTACTGCCATTATTCGAGCTACAGTGCTCCGTAAAATAAACAAAGAAATGATTCCATGTATTGGGAATGTCATCTGTAACGCACATCTATCCTTGCTGTTTTAAGGAGTACTGGACAAACAGAGCAAAGTTTCCAGCATCCCTGCTGCTGCTAGTAAAACATAAAACAATAACAAGGTGTGGTTAGTCAAAGCAGTCTGATGCACACAGTCCACAGACATGACACTGCATCTTGGAGCATATGGTGCAGTATGAGGAACAGAACAGGTGCAGACAGACACCACCTGTCTCTGTGTAAATCACCTCAACCAATCATCTCACATACACCACCACATGTAGGTAGGGGTGAAGTGACTATGCATAGATAATAAACAGCAAGTAGCAGCAGTGTACAAAACAAATGGGGGGGGGGTCAATGTAAATAATCCGGTGGCCATTAGATTAATTGTTCAGCAGTCTTATGGCTTGGGGGTAGAAGCTGTTATGGAGCCTTTTGGTCCTAGACTTGGCGCTCCGGTACCGCTTGCCGTGCGGTAGCAGAGAAAACAGTTTATGACTTGGGTGACTGGAGTCTGACAATTTTTTGGGCCTTCCTCTGACACCGCCTAGTATATAGGTCCTGGATGTCAGGAAGCTTGGCCCCAGTGACATACTGGGCCGTACGCACTACCCTCTGTAGCGCCTTACGGTCAGATGCCGAGCAGTTGCCATACCAGGCGGTGATGCAACCGGTCAGGATGCTCTCGATGGTGCAGCTGTAGAACTTCTTGAGGATCTGGGGACCCATGCCAAATCTTTCAGTCTCCTGAGGTGGAAAAGGTGTTGTCGTGCCATCTTCACGACTGTCTTGGTGTGTTTGGACCATGATAGTTCGTTGGTGATGTGGACACCAAGGAACTTCAAACTCTCGACCCGTTCCACTACAGCCGTTGATGTTAATGGGGGTCTGTTTGGCCCGGCTTTTCCTGTAGTACACGATCAGCTCCTTTGTCTTGCTCACATTGAGGGAGAGGTTGTTTTTACAGTATTTTATGTCGAACAATACAAAACAATGATAAATCACCCGCCGTCCAGCAGTTGGAGAACCCTGTAGTAAAGCAATGTTTCCCTGTGGGACCCCCCCCCAATTTAAAAATAAAAATAAATACTTTTTAAAGGAACTAAGTCCGGCATGAAACTTACTCTTGAAAGTTGTAATAGTAGAATGCACACGGTGCAATTTCTAAATTGGGCAGTGCATCATCAGTTCCTCTTGTCATGTTAGTCACTGCATACCTTAGAGAGCTATTTAGAACTTGTCAAAAATGTCCAGATAAACTAGCTCATGTCAGCCAATGTTTCTTTTTCCTATTTTTTATTTTTTTGCCCATAGATAGTTGTAATTTTTTTGTCACTCAAATATCAAACTAATACACATTAGACATGGCAAAAATGTATAGAATTGCAAGACAATTCTTTAAAACAGCAACATTTTCTTTGCACCCCATGACAAAGTATGAGGGGTGCTGGAAGGGGAACCCCTGTAGTAGAGGATATGCACATCACCAAAAGTATGTGGACATCTGCTCGTTGAACATCTCATTTGAAAAATCACTGGCATTCTGTTAAGAGAATTTTTTATCCCAATAATGCATTTAATCTTTAACCAATTCAACGAGGTTTGTAAGACCCTTGATTCACTAATAATTGGGCAAAGTCTCAGATTTGATAAAAAAGGTTCAAAGATCTTTATTCATGAGGGCTCTAAAGTAAAAAATTAGGACTCAGTCCTTTTATAATACACACATACATTCCTATCTTTAGACCACTCCCTTCTCAAACAACCAGTACTTTTCCACTAACCACAAGGAACCATAAAAGTTGTCTCATTCTTCAAGGCTTTCACCTCCCCTCCCCCGTTGGGACCCTCTTGGTTTGAAACCCTCTAATGATTTTCTATTATCTACTCTACAACTTCACTCTGTTTACATCCCTACTAAAGAATATAACCTCATAGTATTTCACTACTACCAGATCTACCCCCATCCTGATTTTATCTTCTCATAATTATCAAACTTTTCCCCCTTTCCTACAATTTCAGAGTGGAACACTTAAAACCTGTTAGGGCTAGGGGGCAGTATTTTCACGGCTGGATAAAAAACGTACCCGATTTAATCTGATTATTAGTCCTGCCCAGAAACTAGAATATGCATATAATTATTAGCTTTGGAGAGAAAACACTCCACAGTTTCTGAAACTGTTTGAATGGTGTCTGTGAGTATAACAGAACTCCTATGGCAGGCAAAAACCTGAGATGCTTCTGTTCAGGAAGTACCCTGTTTGAACATTTCTTGCCCTTGTTGATTCTCTCTATCTATTACAAGGGATCTCTGCTGTTACGTGACACTTCCCACGTCTCCAATGAAGTCTCAGAGCCCGGGAAAAACAGGAATGACGTAATTCAAAGCCCTGGCTGAAGCACACGAGAGCAAAAGCTAAGTGGTCACTGAGTGGACTAAGCCTTACGCTCGCGACCCGCCCCGCCCCCGGCTTTCGGTTTTTCCCTCAGTATACAGACAGGCAGATTCCCGGTCGGAATATTATCGCTTTTCTACGAGATAAATTGCATAAAAATTGGTTTTAAACAGCGGTTGACATGCTTCGAAGTACGGTAATGGAATATTTAGAATTTTTTTGTCAAATTCTGCGTCATGCTCGTGGCCGAGATTTAGCGTTGGGATAGTGTCTAGAACGCACGAACAAAACGTCTTGATGGAACATAACGATGGATTATTTGGGACCAAACCTACATTTGTTATTGAAGTAGAAGTCCTGGCAGTGTATTCTGACGAAGAACAAGCAAGGTAAGAACATTTTTCTTATAGGAAATGTGATTTTGGTGAAGGCTAAACTGTTTGGGTGTCTAAATAGCTAGCCCTGTGATGCCGGGCTATGTACTTAGATTATTGCAAAATGTGCTTCATCCGAAAAGCTATTTTAAAATCGGACATATCGAGTGCATAGAGGAGTTCTGTATCTATAATTCTTAAAATAATTGTTATGCTTTTTGTGAACGTTTATCGTGAGTAATTTAGTAAAATCACCGGAAGTGTTCGGTGGGAATGCTAGTTCTGAATGTCACATGCTAATGTAAAAAGCTGGTTTTTGATATAAATATGAACTTGATTGAACAGACATGCATGTATTGTATAACATAATGTCCTAGGTGTGTCATCTGATGAAGATCATAAAAGGTTAGTGCTGCATTTAGCTATGGTTTGGGTTTATGTGACATGATATGCTAGCTTGAAAAATGGGTGTCTGATTATTTCTGGCTGGGTACTCTGCTGACATAATCTAATGTTTTGCTTTCGCTGTAAAGCCTTTTTGAAATCGGACAGTGTGGTTAGATAAAGGAGAGTCTTGTCTTTAAATAGCTGTAAAATAGTCATATGTTTGAAAAATTGAAGTTTTCGGATTTTAGAGGAGTTTGTATTTCGCGCCCCGCCCATCATTGGATATTGGAGCAGACGTTCCGCTAGTGGAGCGTGTAGATGTAAGATTATTAAACAAATCAAAATATATTTTATATTTGAGATTCTTCAAAGTAGCCCCCCTTTGTCTTGATGGCACACTCTCGGCATTCTCTCAACCAGCTTCATGAGGTAGTCACCTTGAATGCAGTACAATCAACAGGTGTGCCTTCTTAAAAGTTAATTTGTGGAATTTATTTCCTTCTTAATGCATTTGAGCCAATCAGTTGTGTTGTGAGAAGGTATACAGAAGATAGCCCTATTGGTAAAAGACCAAGTCCATATTATGGTAAGGACAGCTCAAACAAGCAAAGAGAAACGACAGTCCATCATTACTTTAAGACCTGAAGGTCAGTCAATACGGAAAATGTCAAGAACTTTGAACGTTTCTTCAAGTGCAGTCGCAAAATCCACCAAGCGCTATGATGAAACTGGCTCTCATGAGGACCGCCCAAGGAATGGAAGACCCAGAGTTACCTCTGCTGCAGAGGATAAGTTCATTAGAGTTGCCAGCCTCACAAATTGCAGCCCAAATAAATGCTTCACAGAGTTCAAGTAACAGACACATCTCAACATCAGCTGTTCAGAGGAGACTGTGTGAATCAGGCATTCATTGTCGAATTGCTGCAAAGAAACCACTACTAAAGTACACCAATAAAAATGAGACACTTGCTTGGGCCAAGAAACACTTAACCAGCATGGCTACCACAGCATTCTGCAGTGATACACCATCCCATCTGGTTTGGGCTTAGTGGGACTATCATTTGTTTTTCAACAGGACAATGACTCAACACACCTCCAGGCTGTGTAAGGGCTATTTGACCAAGAAGGAGAGTGATGGAGTGCTGCATCAGATGACCTGGCCTCCACAATCCCCCGACCTCAACCATATTGAGATGGTTTGGGATGAGTCGCACCGCAGAGTTAAGGAAAAGCAGCCAACAAATGCTCAGCATATGTGGGAATTCCTTCAAGACTGTTGGAAAAGCATTCCTCATGAGCTGGTTGAGAGAATGCCAAGAGTGTGCAAAGCTGTCATTAAGTCAAAGGGTGGCTATTTGAAGAATCTCAAATATAAAATATATTTTGATTTGTTTAACACTTTTTTGCTTACTACATGATTCCATATGTGCTATTTCATAGTTCTGATGTCTTCACTATTATTCTACAATGTATAAAATAGGAGAAAAAAAGACAAGCCCTTGAATGAGTAGATTTACTGGTACTTAACTTTTTAATGAGTAGGTGTTCTAAAACTTTTGACCGATAGTATATGTATACAGTAGCAGTCACAAGTTTGGACAAACCTACTCATTCCAGGGTTTTTCTTTATTTTCACTATTTTCTGCATTGTATTTGCTATAAGATTGCTAAATAGTCAATGAATTGATATCCAAACTATATACACTGACTCTATCTTGCACTGACCCTATGCCCACTCATTAGACTATATATATATATATATATATATATTGTCGTGACGTTGTATTAGTTAATGTGACGACTGTTGCTCATCGAATGATTAACGGTTTATAATTGCGTGATTAAATGAATTAAGCAATGAATCAAGTAATTATTAACTCATCAACCTGGGGCACCATGGGAACATTGTTTTGATTGAGTTTCTATTTCCCAAATTAACTCAAAGGATATCAGAATATCGATTTTACAACAGTCGCTAAATTAATCAATTTCCTCTACAGTCTCATAATCTGAACGTCGCATAATCCGGGAATCTGCACGGACCCGGGCTTTACCAATGAATTTACCACACCAATCTTAGTTGATTATTTATTTACTAGCAAGCTAAAATGATGATAAAAATACACATACACAAAACACAGTCTAGCTATTGATTAGGACTTAGTATAACGGGCCAACACATTATGGCGCGCGTTACCCAAAATGGGGATTTAAAAGAGAGAGAAACAAAGGAAGTACACGAGAGAAATATACATTTGGGTTCATTTGTCAGCTATGCTTATTTAAAACTTAGCCTTGCCCCGAACTGCCGCTCTTATGGGTCAGAATATAATGATGTAATTACGTGTTGGAGGTCTCAGGTGGGAAGCTCCGCGTGGGTCGCTTAGGCTTCTCAATGACGCACTTCTCCGGCGCAACTCTCTGGTTGTCCTCACGATGTCAGTGTCCTTCTTGGCTTAGTGGTCTGATCCCTCGTGGTCTTCTGAGGACAGACAGCTCTGTAGCTCAGAGCTCACAGCGTCGGACTCGAACGGTTAAGATACCACGATTTGATGGAGAGTGGAGACTGGGTGGTTCGGCTTGAATTCACCCGCTTAGACACAGCTACTCGTCCGTAGCTCGTGTAGAAAAAGATTTCTTTGTCTTCAACCTTGTGTTTCGTTTTGGGGTTCGTCGACTTTGTTAGACCTTCGCTGCAGCTTGGGGTCAATTAGTCTCCTATGTTAATTCTTCACTCTCCTGTCTTATACCCTCGGGTCAGAAGTGGGTGTAACCGCCTTTAGGGCAATTCTCTGGGCGGACCAAGTAAAGGGGGCAAGGCTTAGATTCTACTAAAAATCCAATTTTAGACACTAACTTCACATTTAATCTTTACCAAAACATTCTGTTTGATTTGGATATCTTCCACACCACGTACAATGTATAAACATCAGGCATATACTGGGAAAACTCTTAAAGGTACAATGTTTTCATAATAACGTCATCTCTTAACCTTTAAAAACAATACAAAAGTTACATACATTTTAATATTCCACCTCTCGTCATGACCACCATTGTGGCTGACGGAAACCATTGTTCCAAAGTCCCTTTATTGCATGTTTAATGTTCTGAGGCCAGTTCTCCATTGTTAGGACAAAGGAATTTCTCTGTGGCCTAAGGTTTATTATGGGCGTGAGGTGTCATAAACCCCACATCTTCAGACCCCTAGATCTCTCCTCCTCTGTTGGGGGTTTGGGAGATAATCTGTAGGGTGGTGGTCTCCTGTACCCTGACCTGATCAGGACAGTCATGACAGTCCCCCTCTGGTAGGTTCAACTTGGAATGATTCTGCATGTTGCAACCCACCATAAGAATGACCATCGGATGTCCTGGTCTGTGGATCATCAGAGCAGCCCCCCCCCCCTTTGGTGGTTCACCCTGGTAGGATTTCCGCAAGCTGTGGATCACCACCAGAATGGACCTAGGAGGTCTGGCAGTGGCTCTGTGTTCCGGCCCGTCGTCCGGTTATCCCGGTTAGTGGACCTAGGCAGTAACTTGGCAGACGTTAATAACGCACAACACTCAGGCAATACATCATTACATTTCCTCCCCAAACGAGCGGCGTCTTGGCTCTAAGGCTTCCTAGTGTCAAAGGTAATGAAACGAAAAATTGGAATAAAAACATAAAAGTATACAAAATATGTCTACCACGCCTTAATCATCTAATATGGACTATGTTCTATATATGTCCAAGGTCTTGGCTAAATAGCTCTATCATGGCATTGTCTCTAATGTCATGACTAGGTTGATCCTACTTGCAGGTGGGTAGTTAAGGCACTTGGAAAAACTTGGCCCCTGAAGGCCAAAGCTTACATTAGGGACATTACTGGGCTGACCTAGCGAGTTCGGGAGAGGAGGCTGGGACTGGGCCCTGTAAGAGGGTTTCCGGATCCATTGCCAACTTTCCAAAAATCGGGATCGCTTCCGTCCCACGGGTGATCCTAGTATAAGACCTCAATAGGTCTTCCATTGCACGTGTGCGCCTGTGTACGTAGTAGGTGCACACGCCAAGGGAAATGAGACCAAGGATCATGGTAACAGTCAGGATACTGTCCGGCACTGTCCAAGAGCGGGCGACAGACCAATCTTTTGGTCTGTAGTCAGTCGGGTCGACTAACAGTGCCTCATCCAGTACGCTAAGATCGACAGTCATGGGTCCCTCGTACTGGATTTGGTATTGAATGGCTTGTGGTAACTCAAGGGAACGTTTAGCAAAAGCGTCCGGCATTTCAAGCTCTGTGTCTATCCGGTCGTCGGGAAGGTGGTATAGAGCAAGGTCGTCTACGTGAATAATCGCCCCCTCTGGTACCGTAACAAAAACAGTCTGGTTGGGGAGGTTCAATTGGGTGATGGAGTCATGGCATTCGTAAGTCATAGTGGCGGACGCGAACGGTGTGTTGACCAACCATCGGTTCCCTACCACCTCCACTTGTGTGGTGGTGGCCCCATCCCTGGCTGTTAGTTTGGCTCTACAGCGTTCTTCGCTGGTGATAGCTTTAATACCACAAAGACGCTCAGTGTTATCCTTGACAAATGGTTTGCTAGGACAAAGGTAGTGGACATCTTTGGTTAGAGTACACATTAGCAGGTTAGGGGTGAGATAGAAATCTGGGTTGTTTTCCTGGTAAGCTACAACTGGGGGCGTGGCAATCTTTACGTGGGTACTGTCGCGCCAAAATCCTACATTGAGAACCGTTTTCAATCTATAGATATTCTCCAGTTCAACAACCGGCAGCGTCAGTAGAAAACCCACTTCATTACGATCAACATCAACGTGTATTGGGATGGCCGACCCCAGACTATAGGCCAAATGTGATTGTAACGGCCTTAGTGTGGTTGAAGTAGCTGAGGTCAATATGTCGTGCACCATTGAGAGGGGCACTAGATATGAGGGGATTCTATTCATGGCCAAGTGGTCCATAGAAGAGCTAACTTCACGGAGAAAATCCTCCAGTAACAATTGAACCAATTGGACATGGGCATAGTCATGGTTCATGACCTCTGCTAGCTTTCCTACAGACAGGATAGTTTTGTTCAGGAGAGTAGCGTGTGTGTTGACCACCAGAATAGGTTCCTGGAGAGACTTTCCCATATGTTGCAACCTAAGGGCCTGTGCCTTCATCTGCTGCTGGATAAGTGGCATCTCTTCAGTAATCTCCCTAACATTCCTCTTGACTGTGGCTAGACTGACTGCGTTGACGGCAGTGGTACCTAGGGCAAATAGTGACCCTACGGCTGCCCCTATCGATAGTAGCGCCCCGACGAATCGTTTTTCTCGCCTGGGCTCAGCTAGTTCTGACTGGGTTACTGTGAACTTTTGGAGTTGGGCCAACATATGGGCAGTGTCTAGCTGGGCGTGCTTAATTGCCTGGCTGGTCCAGTCAGCCCCGGCCCAACTCAAATGCGCCGCAGGTGGAATGTGTTGGCGGTACACATTCTCTGCATCTAGGCGGACATATACCCTCTGCGTGTGTACTCTGCAGTTAGTTATGAGGAGTCCTGGATCGTCGCGGAGAACGATTCCCGTAGGGGGTCCGTTCGTGATTACGTCTGCTGGGTTGGTTTTGACCAGGGCGCAGAGTGTCAGGATCATCCAAAGGAACTCCATCCTACAGAAACGCATAATCAGAGATTGTTGGATTATTTCAGTTGTTTGTATTCGTAAACAAAATTGTTTTGACAACTATTTTTCTGTTTTTCTTATTTTTAATCAGTACAGCGCAGGACGATATCACTAGTGACAACAGATGTATATCTGGTAGCTGGGAAGAGAATAAAAGATATTAGGTGCAACGTACTGGTCTCCTGGAAGGGATCAGCTGAGGGTACTTAAGAATTTTCTTAGTACCTCTGGTTTTTTGCTAGGGTTTTTATCTATTCGGTGCTGGCTAGCACCCCTTCTATTCCCATGGGGGGAGTGTACAACTTGATTTGGTTCCGGTGGACCCACTTTAATGTGGCATTTTGTCGACCTTTGCTGATTTTGATCTGGTAAGCTACAGGTGATAGCTTCACCACAATCTCGTGTGGCCCCGTCCAGTGGGGCAGGAACTTTGTTGCGACGCCCGCGGGTTTGGTGTATATGTAGTACCACACCTTATCTCCGACCTCGAACACCTGGTGTGAGGCTTTTTTGTCATAATAGGTCTTGTCACCTTCTGCACTTCTTTCCAATTGTCCTTGAGCGTACGCAAAGGTAGTCTGGAGATGGTTCCGCAAGTCGGTCACGTATTGATGAGCCGTGTAGGCGGTGGCTGCGGCGACATCTCCCGGTTGGTACAGGAGATGCAGTGGAAGGGTCATTTGCCGGCCTGTCATCATCTCAAAGGGTGTCATTCCCGTAGACCTGTTGCGTGTGGCTCTGATTGCCATCAGTACCAATGGGAGTTTGAGGTCCCAATCTTTGTGGTTGGCTGCCACATATTTCCTCAAGATTCTGACAATTGATTGGTTGCTCCTTTCTACCCCCCCGAGCTCCTAGGGTGGTACGCGATGTGGAGTTTAGCTTTGACTCCCAGGAGCTTCCACAGTTCGGTCATTACAGCTGCCGAAAAGTGGGTTCCTCTGTCGCCGTCCACGGTTTCTCCTGGCAGGCCGAAACGACTGAAAACGTGGTTTAGCAAAAGAACGGCAGTGGTTTCCACTGTGTCATTGGTCGCCGGCAGGCACTCCACCCACTTTGTGAATGCGCAAGTCACTGTGAGGAGGTACTTGTTGCCTCTGGCCGACCTGGCAACTGGGCCGACCCAGTCGATCTGGATCGAGCTCCAGGGGTAAGACACACCCTTGCGTTGCAGGGGTGCTCTGTGAAGTGGCTTGGTGGGTTGAAACTGGCAGCAAACTAGACACCCCCTCACGTATCGTGCCACGTCTTGTTCCATGTGAGGCCAGTGGGCCACCTGTCGCAATGTTTCACATGTAGCCTTGACCCCCCTATGGCCTCCACATGGCTCGTCGTGGGCATGAGCTATCATTATCCCCCTCTGTGTTTCAGGAACCACCCACCTTCGAGCGGTGTCGGTTTCTGAAACATACACCAATAGGTCATCTACAAGTGTGAGGTGCTGTTTAGTTGCGTACAGTGAACGCAAGTCGTGTGAACCTGCCAAAGCCAGTTCGGACACTGGGTGGTTGACAGGATCCGACAGGAATGCCATCAACGTGGCGAGGGACTCATCTTGGTGTTGCATTGCTACCAGGTCGCCATTCATGAATGAATGTGTTAGCAACACATTATGTTTGTGCGACGACGTTTTCCGTGGTGCTACATGGCTACGCGTTACCGCAGACACCATAGCTTCCTCAGTGGGTTTTTCGTCTCGAGCAGCAAACACCCAAGGGGTGCCGTGAATTGCACCAGATTTCGCCATGCTGTCAGCATGGTCGTTGCCAAGTTTGTCACGACCAGGTGATTTGGAGTGTCCCTTGACTTTCTTCCAATACACCTGTATGTCGTGTTTGGTGATGAGGTCATCACAAGCTAGAATGAGCTCTTTGTTTTTCACCTCTTTACCACTTGAAGTAGTCATGTGCTTTTGTTTCCAAAACGGCAAGTGGCATAAGAAGGTGAGTCTCGCGTAGTTTGTGTCGGTGCAGATCGCCAGTTCTGCCAATTCGTTTTTCACCGCTGTTTGCAGGGTGATCAACACGCCAGCCACTTCTGCAAACTGGCTGGTCTTGTTGCCAAGCTGAAATTGAAGTGGTTTGCACGGAATGTCGTTGTGCCATACCAATCCCACCCCAGCTTGCAAGTGGTCTAGATGGCGGTAAGAACAGCCATCTACAAATGCCATCGGCATGTCGAGACACACGTTCTCTTCGAAATAGTGATGGTTCGAAGGCAATGGCGGAGCGATGTCACGCGGGGGAGGTCCGGAGTCGGTTTCATCGTCACCACAGTGTTGACACACCGCCAAAGCACTGCCCAAAGGCAGGTTCTTTGCTTTTGCGTAGTTGATTACTACATCATGGCTCTGCAGCGTCATGAGCCAAGCCGCTATCCTGCTGTTGTGTACAGCACCCTCACGGATTCGTTGGCTTTTCAGAAAAGTCACAGGCTGGTGACATGTTTCTATGATCACCTTTTGTCCGCCGACATAACTGGTGAAGTGTTTGATCGCCCAGACTGTCGACAGCAGCGCTTTTTCGCAGTCTGAGTATATTGTCTAACGAACGTAGGAGTTGCTCCGGGTGGTGTAGGAATACGCACCACATGGATACCCGTAATCCCGCAATCCAGCGAGTCTGTCGACCAGATCTCACTGTGTTTGTTAAACAATTCTCTCAACTGATGGCGTTCAGTGTCATTGACAAGAGCATCAGCCTCCGACAGTAGTTGTATTACCTGTGCATGGAAACCAGGATATGGTTCGGCGACATTGTACAGGTCTTCATCGGGTGGTGACGGCATGTCACCTTTGGAAGAGTCATCGGTTGTTTCCTCACAAGAGTGTACTTCGCATGCAGGAGGAGACGCAATATCATCCTCCGTGACGATGGAGTATATTAACAGGTTGCTGTCAGGATCGACATCCAACCGGAATGCCGATGTGTCGTCCAGTGGCAATACAGGAGTTAGTGCTATTGCTTTTGACTGACAAGTAAACAGCGTACCTCCCTCGCCATCTAGGTCTAGGGAGGACGGAAGAGGCCCAATCACAGGAACAACTAGTTCAAAATCATGGAAGGCGTAATCGATCAATGTTCCTAGCTGAGTGTGCCGAGGAATGGAAATATCCGCTCGAGTCAGATTTTGTACCAGGAGGTAAGTGGATCTAGCGGTTAGTTCCAACAGTGGGTTGCCATTGATAGTTAGCCCCAAGTCGAATAGTTTTGGGGAGGATTGGAAGAACGCAGTGGTGCCTTCCATCCGGTATCCGGGCGCCAGGTTCAGTCTTACAGAAACCTCTGTGGTTCTTGCCGGTATCAACATGGCGGACTCAGTTATCGTCTTGCAAGCTTCAGGAATAGTCTGCCCGGAAGCCATTCGCACCGGGTCGAAAGACAAGGCATGTTGGTTTGGCTGCGCCAAAGACCAAAGAACTTGGTGTATGGTATCAAGTTTAACACCCAATCTTACCAAAATGTCCGCTCCCACATAGACTGTATGTGGGAGGTCCACGACAACCAGTAGGTAGTGGGATAATTCCTTGGTTCCAATGCGGATCGATAGCGCACACACCCCTATTGCGGTGAGTGTTGTCTGGGGAGTCGTTCCCAGTGGAAATCTAAACGTTTTCGGCACAAGGGGATGGCAGTTAGCCGTTTTCTAAATTTCGTTGAACATTTCCAAACTGATTGCGGATTTTTCTGACCAGGTGGCCAGCCTGGTATCCTCAGCCATAGTGCCGTTTAGGCACACGCCCCCTATCAGAGGAGGGCGGTAAGTGTCGGCTGGTGAATCACCCAAGCCGCACAAGAAAACCACATGTTCGGTTAAGTTCCGAGTCGAACTCACATTGTCCTTTGCCACAAATGGCGGGCTCATGGCCAAGTTCACAGGGTTTGCGTCAGATGCTGACGTCGGACCCACGTCGTTGCACAATGTATGGCAGGTAGCCTTGGAAGAATGCGGCGAAGTCAACGGAGTAGGCATAGGTATTTGTGACCAGATTTGATTGGTTTTCCAATCCATTAGTGGTACCAAATGGTCAATTAAATCACTCCCAATGAGCATTCGTTCGATTTCGATGCTAGTCACATACACGGGGTGTATCAGTGACACGCTTTCGAAGTTGAGTTTAAGTAGGAGACGTTTGGTTAGGGGCGAGGTAGCTTGAGTGAAACCTCGAAGATTCGTATCGCAATGTTCCGTTTTCAACCAACGTTTTGTTGGGTCCACTGCCCTTTTTAGTTCATCCAGCAAGGTTTCGGATATGAGGGAAATTGTTGAACCCGAATCTATCAGAGCATGACAGGTCACACAGTCCTCCAGGACTGTTCTAAGGTATGGCCTGTTCGAGTTGGTTTTTCTCGTCATATCCCCAACAAAATGGAGTGGGTTGGGAGAACGGAGCGGTTTGTAATCTGCGTCGATTTCCAAGACAGATAAGTCACCAACGTGACCCAGTGGGTCCTCTATCGGAATGGTAGAGGAATCATCTGTTGCAAAGCTGCTTATCTCGTGCATCTCCACCTCCGTGTCCAAGTCTGTAGACAAAACCTGCGGGCTTGTGTCTAGAACGGGCGGCACCTGGACAGGGATTTGAGTGGGGGCGGGGGTAATGGAAATGTTTGCGTCCTCTTGAATTGCATGAATTTCGGCGGACTCGGTTTCCAACGATTTTACGCCTAGTCATGAGGATTTATCCTTGTCCTCTTTCTCAAATTTCTTACGATGCAGTACATCTTTTATCAGAGCTTCTATATCATTTCGGTTAGCGTTTAAATCATTGTCGAACACTTTGTTGCCCTTGTTACGCTTGTTACCCTTGTGTCCTGACCCTTTGTGAGAGTTAGGCGGAGGGGCATGTCGGCTAGGTTGATCTCTACGGGACCTGTTAGATTGGGGACGTTCATCGTAGCTATTGTTACGGTGGTGGTTGTCGGGGTGGTAGTTACTTGGTAGCCACCCCCTTTGATCGTCCTCTTTTACAGCATATGTCCCAGATGCAGCCCCTTCTAAATCGAGTGATGGTTCCCGCCTAAGCTTAAAAGTTGAGGTGTCCGGGCTCTTAGCCCGGCTTGCTTTTGATGCTTCAAAAGCGGTGCTTGCCAGCTCTCAGAGCGTCGAGATTGGCAACCCAACGTGGGCAGTAGGGCCCAAGTAGTTAATGAAGTTGGGAGACATGTTTGACAGAAAAAGTTGTTTGAACGGTAATAGGTCTTCCATTCCTGTTTCAGTGAGCATGCCAAAGTAAGCTGAACGAAGCCGGTGATAGTAGGCTTGTGGGTGTTCATTTCGAGCTTGTCTGATATTGTTAGCCAACGAACTATCGTGTTTGCGAGTCGCAGAACCACTGAATTCTATTTTCAAAACCGTGGCAAGTTTAGCATAGTCGTTTTGCACGTGTTGCTCTTGTAGACGGATGAACCTTGTCACGTGTCTGTTGGACGTTCGCTTCAAAAGATAGAGCCTGTCTGCATTCGTAGCGTTTGGGTAGCCATCCAAGGCGTCCTCTATGTCTGCTAAGAATGTCTCAGTGTCGTTTGGCTTTCCCGGAACGGGGTCGAAGAGGCGGAAGTTTTTGACGATTTTGTCAAGGCGATCCCCGCCAAGTGCGCGGGGAGCATCTGCACTCTCCCGTGGAGAATTGTGGGCCGAGAGGCCAAGAGGAAAAGTCAAGCTGTGGTTGTGTTGGCGAGGAGGCCCCAATTAACTGTGGGCCGAATGGCCAAGAGAAAGAGGCTGAAATCTCCTGTCATCTACATTCCCTCGTTCTCTTAGCTCCGGATGTGAGCTAGGTTGCTTGGTTTGGTTGTCCCGCGATAGCGCGTGACTGTTCTGGAGTTCCTCCAGATGATACCTAAGGGTGGTGTTATGCTGCATCGCAGAGTCCACCTGGGAGTTGAGGGTGTTTATTTTCGACACGTAGGTGTCGCCCTTTTTTCGCTCGGCCTCATACTTATCTGTCATGGTTTGCAGGGAGAGGTCGCGAGTGTGGAGTGAGAGATCCAGTGATGCGATGTCCTCCTTTTGTTTAGAGGTCACATTTTCCAACTTTCTCACCTGGTCTTTCTCATCCTTCATTAAATCAGCGACTTCAATGAGTTCTGCTGTTTTGTCCTCCAACTTGGTCATTGTGTTCATTAACTGATCGACTTTGGTCTGCAGCTTTTGGAATAGAGCATTATTGCTTTGAGTGGTTTCATTCACAACCGTTTGTAGGGCATCAATTTGCTCGCCCCGTTTTCTAGCTAGCTCGTCCGATTCATCTAGTTTCGCGTGGACTTCATCGTATTTAGTTTTGGCTAAACCAAGTTGTTCTTTTAGAATACGGACTTGGTCAAGAGTTTGTTCGCGTTCTTTGTTATAAGTGTTAGACAGATCTTCCAATTTATCTGTTCTCACACACAGTTCCTCAGCTAGCAGTAGCTTATCTTTTTCGTCTTTCGATGCCAGCTCCCTGGTTCTCTCCACCTGTACCTTGAACTCCCCAGCTTCCTGCTCGTGCCTGTGCTGGGCACTGAGGTACTGGTGCACTGTCCATCTCTGCTGGTGGGCATAGTTGAGGGCTAAACTGGAGAGAACCTTCACAAGGCCTCCGCCTGATGGTCTATTTTGAAGAGCGTCTGTCGCAATGTCTGCATTTTTCTCGCTTATGGCATTGAAATCTAACATTTTCAGCTCCTCGGCATAGTTAGGATTTGCATCGCTGCTGAGGTCCGCGATCAATCTTTCCGTGGGTGAAGGTCCACTGATTAGAGGGGAAATGGGTGGAAACCCATCTGATGGATTGCTCATTATTATGATTGTCAGTTATTTCAATTTACGTAATGTTTGGGGTTTTTAGTTGGACGCTGCAAACACGATTTAACTCAGTTTGTAAACGTCAATTAATCATCAAGACTGGGTCAGTAATGTGAGTTGGTTATTACTGAACTTGCCAAAACAGGTTTAATTGATTAAATCGATTTTAATGATAAATCTAACCTGTATCAGCTATTTGGGAATTTTAATTTTAATTCACCTGAAAGAGTTGCTATCTCTAAGTTAACGTTGAAAAGTTTAACTATGTCTCATTGGTTAGTACACATTAGTTTGCGTATTATTCCAATAACCAACCTGGACGGTAGTGTAGCAATTTAATGTATATTAAATTGAACGAGACAATGATATCCAATCAGTTGAGACTGGTTAGATATCGTACAGCATAACCTGAATTATTAAAAATTAATTACTGGTGATTCTTCACCACCGGAGGTCACTGGTAACACAAGCTAAAATCGACAGGGTACCAGTGAAAATAGAATTTTACAATACTGTTAAAAAGTCTACCTAAACACCATTAAGCTGGTAAAACAGCTTTGATCTATTAATCAATTTGAATGATTAGTCAACCCCGTATAGACTAAAGGAATTAGCTTTAATTAACCTGAAATAGTTGCTATATCTAAGTTAACGTGGAACAGTTTAACCATGTCTCATTGGTTATGGCACATTCGTGTGTGTATTATTCCAATAACCAACCTGGACCGGTAGTGTAGCAATTTAATGTATATTAAATTGAACGAGACAATGATATCCAATCAGTTGAGACTGGTTAGATATCGTACAGCGTAACCTGACTTATTTCACGAAAAATGACTGGCGTTTCTTCGCCAGAGGTTACGGATAGCCCAAGCTGAGATCACACAGGATTCCCGTCTAACGCGGGAATTCACTATGAACAAAGAGGAAAACAAAAATGGCTGCTCCCCTTTGTTAGCTTAGCATCTGGCGCAATGCTTAGCTTTCCTTGCGCGGGGTTTCCCCCTCGCCGCACAAGGGATGTTCCCTCCAACAAGGGAACAGGTTTACTTGGTGACGTCTCACGTTCAACCCTTAACCTCTTCCCGTTACCAAACGCGAGAGGTAGAGAGATAATAACTTCGCTTCGGTCAAACGAATATATCTACTCTAATTTCCGTAATGGCTGGCTCATATGTCCTCTGCTCTAATAATTACTTATGACCGAGTCAGATCACTCCTGAAAGCGATCGACAGAAATAACACTACGTTAGGCCCAACTAGTATTATTTCTCAGAATGCCTGCATCGGCTGGTACATATGCCCTAGCTCGTAGCATTCAGTAGACCCCCCTTCACACTGGCTTTGGTCAGATATACAACAGGGGTCGTTCTCTCCCGACCAGTATCTGGGTGAAATGGAACGACACACACACTTCTCTCCCGCACTAGTCCTGCCTATAGCTATTAATGGAATGTATATATATTGCTACACAATTGATATGGAATAACACAACAGTGCGGCCTAGTCCTATCTTAGACTCCTCACAGGGGGCGCCATATGTCGTGACGTTGTATTAGTTAATGTGACGACTGTTGCTCATCGAATGATTAACGGTTTATAATTGCGTGATTAAATGAATTAAGCAATGAATCAAGCAATTATTAACTCATCAACCTGGGGCACCATGGGAACATTGTTTTGATTGAGTTTCTATTTCCCAAATTAACTCAAAGGATATCAGAATATCGATTTTACAACAGTCGCTAAATTAATCAATTTCCTCTACAGTCTCATAATCTGAACGTCGCATAATCCGGGAATCTGCACGGACCCGGTCTTTACCAATGAATTTACCACACCAATCTTAGTTGATTATTTATTTACTAGCAAGCTAAAATGATGATAAAAATACACATACACAAAACACAGTCTAGCTATTGATTAGGACTTAGTATAACGGGCAAACACACTATGGCGCGCGTTACCCAAAATGGGGATTTAAAAGAGAGAGAAACAAAGGAAGTACACGAGAGAAATATACATTTGGGTTCATTTGTCAGCTATGCTTATTTAAAACTTAGCCTTGCCCCGAACTGCCGCTCTTATGGGTCAGAATATAATGATGTAATTACGTGTTGGAGGTCTCAGGTGGGAAGCTCCGCGTGGGTCGCTTAGGCTTCTCAATGACGCACTTCTCCGGCGCAACTCTCTGGTTGTCCTCACGATGTCAGTGTCCTTCTTGGCTTAGTGGTCTGATCCCTCGTGGTCTTCTGAGGACAGACAGCTCTGTAGCTCAGAGCTCACAGCGTCGGACTCGAACGGTTAAGATACCACGATTTGATGGAGAGTGGAGACTGGGTGGTTCGGCTTGAATTCACCCGCTTAGACACAGCTACTCGTCCGTAGCTCGTGTAGAAAAAGATTTCTTTGTCTTCAACCTTGTGTTTCGTTTTGGGGTTCGTCGACTTTGTTAGACCTTCGCTGCAGCTTGGGGTCAATTAGTCTCCTATGTTAATTCTTCCCTCTCCTGTCTTATACCCTCGGGTCAGAAGTGGGTGTAACCGCCTTTAGGGCAATTCTCTGGGCGGACCAAGTAAAGGGGGCAAGGCTTAGATTCTACTAAAAATCCAATTTTAGACACTAACTTCACATTTAATCTTTACCAAAACATTCTGTTTGATTTGGATATCTTCCACACCACGTACAATGTATAAACATCAGGCATATACTGGGAAAACTCTTAAAGGTACAATGTTTTCATAATAACGTCATCTCTTAACCTTTAAAAACAATACAAAAGTTACATACATTTTAATATTCCACCTCTCGTCATGACCACCATTGTGGCTGACGGAAACCATTGTTCCAAAGTCCCTTTATTGCATGTTTAATGTTCTGAGGCCAGTTCTCCATTGTTAGGACAAAGGAATTTCTCTGTGGCCTAAGGTTTATTATGGGCGTGAGGTGTCATAAACCCCACATCTTCAGACCCCTAGATCTCTCCTCCTCTGTTGGGGGTTTGGGAGATAATCTGTAGGGTGGTGGTCTCCTGTACCCTGGCCTGATCAGGACAGTCATGACAATATATACACACACACACACACACACTCACTCACTCACTCACTCACTCACTCACTCACTCACTCACACACTACATTGGCACTCCCACACAAAACCCACACACAACACACACAAGCATATACAACACAAACACACTTACATACATATTACACACACATTTTTGCACTCATCATTTGCTGCTGCTACTCTGTTCATTTTACTCTTATTATTATCTATACTTATGCCTAGTCACTTTACCCTGCCTTCATGTACATATCTACCTCAAATACCTCTTACCTCTGCACATTTATCTGGTACTGGTACTTCCTGTACATAGCTCCATTCCTGTGTATTTTATTCCTCTTGTGTTACTATTTAATTTGTATTATTATTTTTAAACTGCATCGTTGGGAAAGGCTCGTAAGCAAGCATTTCACGGTAAAGTCTACACTAGTTGTATTCGGAGCATGTGACAACTAAAATTTGATTTGATTTCATTTGGCATGTGCACCATGTCATTACTCTCTCTTGCTCTGCTGTGTATGCATCTTGCTAGCTGTCACTCAAATGGCGAGGGGCTGGAGCTCATTGGCTTGTACTTGAATTGCTGGGGCGCTGGTCCCCAGGGAGGAAAATAGAGGGAAAATGGCGCAGTACAGCTTCTAGAAAAACAGTTGCTTTTAAACTAGGGATTTTGTGGCTAGTTGAGGTAAGACAGTAATTCTGCTCAATAAAAAAAATACTTTGTAGTCGCCAAAGTTTTCTTCCAGTGGATGACTGCCAGCTTGCTTTCTCATGCAGGTCCTTTCATTAAAAAAATTGAAATTATTACATGTTGGTAGTATAACAATATACAACTGTAATAATAGCCTTTACTGACCATTGTGCTGTAATGAGTCACATAATTTGAAATTACATTATAGTCTTATTCACAGAGACATACAAAGGGCTGTAGTGGAGCGGGTTGAGAGCTTCAAGTTCCTCGGTGTCCACGTGACTAAGGAATTAACGTGGTCCATGCACACCAACACAGTTGTGAAGAAGGCACGACAACACCTCTTTCCTCTCAGGAGGCTGAAAATATCTGGCATAGACCCTCAGATCCTCAAAACGTTCTACAGCTGCACCATTGAGCGCATCTTGGCCGGCTGCATCATCGCTTGGCATGTCAACTGCTTGGTATCCGACCACAAGGCGCTACAGAGAGTAGTGCGTACAGCCCGGTACATCATTGAGGCCAAGCATCCTTCCATCTAGGACCTCTATACCAGGCAGTGTCCGAAAAAGGCCCTTAACATTGTCAAAGACTCCTGCCACCCAAGTCATAGATTGTTCTCTCTGCTACCGCACGGCAAGGGATACCGATGCACCAAGTATGGAACCAACAGAACTCTGAACAGCTTAAACCCCCAAGCCATACGTGACTCATCACGTATGCTGCTGCTACTGTTTATTATCTATCCTGCACATGGACTTGGTACTGGTGCCCAGTGTTTATAGCCAGGTTAACATTACTCATTGTGTATTTATTCCTCATGTTATAATTTTTTTTTCTTCTATTTTGTCTCTGCATTGTTGGGAAACACAAAATGTATAATTTGACCAATATTTAGGAAGAGGTCATCATTTCATGTAGTCTGTAATGGAAGAAACCACATGGAAAAGGAGGTAAGCAAGTTAGGTCTAAAAAACTGATTTTCACCAAGTCAAATTCATTTATTGTTTGAGGTCATTGTGCTTGTATCTAAACCAAAGTAGATCATTTTGAGCTTGTTCTACACATCAGTTGGGGTCTTTATAAGCTTCAATAAGAGGTACTAAACTTAGCATAAAAGTGCATCCTTGTAGCTGTGTGGGCAAATATATTATAGTCTACATGTTTGCCTTGGGGTAAGTTGAGCCAATGGTTGAGCTAATGGCAAGTTGAGCAAGTTTTCTTCTCAGACATAATGCAAGGTATTATTGCTGGGAGATGAGGTAACAATAGGGCCTGGCCTATGTTAAAAGTGTTTAAAAAAAGTACAAAGTCTTTGTTAGGTGTTAAGCCTGTGTTCAAAGATGTTTAAAATGATTAAAAGACAAAAAAAGCGTTTGTAATTGTGTTTCGTAAATAAAGATAGACATGTTTTTAAAAAGGTAGTGGTAATATTTAATTCAGTACAGAAATGTGTAGGCGGCTTAACTTACTCCCTTTCACGGCTCAAATTACCCCATACCCGGGTAAATTGTGCCAAGATACATTTTTTTGGACAAGCTATGTTTAAAAAAACATTCATGTTTTAAATGAACTCTGATTATTTCCAGAGATACATAACATCCTGAAATATATGTAGATATCTTTGTTAGAAAGAATACTATATTTCTCTTGACGGAGTGATGCAGAATGTAAAAAATGGCTCAACTTACCCCCTCTCCCTTACCTGTGTTTTGTCCAATCAATTTGCAGTGGAAAAAAACACATTGAAAGGCTCTGGAAAAGTGTTGTGAATTCCTTTGCAATGACTAAGCTAAAAGTTTATATTCAATCAGTCATGACTCATTCTTACCCGATATAATGATGAAGTTATGGATTTGGTCAAAGAAGACACTCAAAAGTAGTCGTAAAAAAACAACTAGCTAGAATGATAATTTAATCAATCAATGATTTTTGTTCAAGGGCAGTTGCACACTTTCATGCCAATGAAAAGTTGCTAATAAATCAATGAGTTTACATTTTTACAAATAGCCAGCTTGAATTTTGCTACATCTGTTTCCAGAGGAGGCAGAACAACAACACATCAACTGAAAAGTAGTACCGTTACAATAGTCTCTGCACTTGAAGTATCAGAGGTGGAAATTGAGTCTGACCTGACCAATAGTACTGAAGGAGGAGAGGAGGGGTTTGGGTTGAGAGGATGGGGTGGAGGAGAGGTCAAGGTGGTCTAAGAGGGTTGACTCAGGGGTTCCCTGAGACCACTTCCTGGTCGCCACATCTCTTTATGATGCCATTGGCTGAAGCAAAATCATATCTGACTACCTACCAGGCTACTCGCTGTTTACTGTATGGTAATAACTCCCTCCTCCCAACTGTACTCATTAACTATTAGGTCCTCCTGCTGCTTCATGGAGGACAGCAGGTACTTGATCCCAGCCTTCACCCCCGTCTTCACGCCTGCCCCGGCAACGTAGCCCGCCACACCCACCGTTCCCCCAGTGACGGCCATAAGGGCGTCTGTGCCCAGGTCGACGGCGCTGAGGATGGCTCTCTCCTTGGCCATCTCGGAACAGTTGACAGAGGTGTAGTAGACGGCCGTGCCCAGGTTGTAAAGGGTGCTGACGACAGGGATCCACTCCATCACGTTGTACACCCGCTCCTCCTTCTTGTTGACGCAGTACCGCTGGGGGCTGCGCCGCGCCCGCCGCCCTGAGGCCACAGGTGACTTCTCTTCCTGCACCTGGCACTGTTGAATCCAGCATTCTGAGTCAGAGTCCTCAGAAGGCACCACCCGGCTGCCTGGCTTCAGAACTGCCTGGTACTGCCCTCTGTTACGGGACACACCCGCACACTGGGACCCCAGGCTCTCACAGGCCCTTATCGCCTCCTCCAGCCCCCTTGTGGCTCCCTCCATCGCATCCCCTAACAGCAGGGTCCCATTCACCCTAGTCCAGCCCTGACACTGCTCTTGCTTCCCCTTTCCAGAGGCCCCCTGCCCCCTACGGCCCTCCCCAGCCCTGGCCAGCTGCTGGATGTTGAACATCACTGCCTGGAGGTGGCGCTCTGCCTGGACCTTCCCCACATGTGAGGCAGGGGGTGTTGTGGCTCTGGGATGGGGTGCTCCACTCGCTATCAGACTCTCCACCTCTATGAGGAGCTCCTCAGTGTCCTCCACCCCCAGCAGGTTGTACAGCCTAAGCACCAGGGTCTGGGCCTCCCGGGGACAGCCTGCCGCCACCAGCACGGGCACAAGGGAGAGGCCCAGGAGCTCCCGGGGCAACAGGGCAGAGGAAGGGTCTTGCAGGGTGGAGGCAGACAGCAGCTCCTCACAGCTGGTGTTGGCCTGGATGAGGATTCGGCCCTGCAGCTTGGCCTTGAGCGTGGTGACGACACGCTGAGCAGACTGTGCCCTGGCCTCATCCTGCACCACCCACTCTTCAGGGGCCGCACTCTCCGCTGCACCTGATGGAAGACCAAGCTGGGTCTGGGACCCAAGGAGCAACTGCTTCCCCTTTTTGATAGTGTCCCCCTCCCCCAAGACGGAGGTCTTGAAGGCTGGAGTGTTCTTCAGAGCAAGGGGAGATGGTGTCCTACACAGAGCCTGTTCAATCAGCAGTAGTTGGATCAGAAACAGCCACTTCATCTTAGGATGCATCATTTTACCTGTGAGAGTTCTATTCCAATCCAGCTGCACACAGGAATCTGGGGAAGACATTGAGGAACACAGTCAGTCAAAATCAATGGTTGTTTAAATAGCACTTTTGCGTAAACTTCAACTCAATATTTGTTATTTGTCGAAACCAACGATTCACTTTGGCTTGTGAAGGGGCAAACACTCCAACGGGCTTTTTGCCAACTCTAGCTCTCTAGCTAAGCCCTCTTTGCTGCTGCATTATGTCCCTCAAAACAATACAACAATGTGCTTTCCTGAACATCATGCTGTCTATGTCAGGGGTTCTCAAAGTTGGGTCCACGGAGGTACAGTATGTAAACATTTTTTAATGAATATTACGAACAACATTTGGCCAAGGGATCCGTGGAATAAGTTTAGAGGGTTCAATACAATAGAATACAAGGTCATATATATTTTTTTACATAAATGCACTGTAATTTAAGGTTTAAAACTGCTATGTTTTCTCTCTGTCTTATTGCATGATAAATATGTAGAATTGCAGGATATTAACTATACAGCTGCAACAACAAAATATCTCTGCCCCATAACAAAATGTTTGGAATTGCTTGAAAACGGCAACAACAAAAAAATATCCAATGCCAAGAGGCAGGTCTTTTAAATGTTCCATACAAGGGCCTTTTACTTGCTTCGTCTGACCATACACTGCCGAAGTCGTAGTAAAACTTCTTGTTTGCTATATATATATATTTTTTTTTCTCACTTGAGTTGTATTCTGATTATGAGGTGAATATAATAGGTTGTCTGTCTTCATCAGACGGATGTGAGTTTTGATGCGGAGAAGAACAAAGTATTTCATAGTCCAAAGATAATGTTCCAATCGTTTATCAAAGATGGCTTTGAAGTAGAAAAGGACATTTTTACCACCCTCGATGTTCCCCATTATCTAACTATAATGTAATTTACTCACGCACAACTTACATTAAGAAAAACACACAGAATATTTTAATATGCATCTTAATAAACAGTTGTTCAACACTTACCTCAAACGTCCGTCCAAATCCCTAGTGTGTGATACTCCAAGCCAGGTTACTTCACTATTTAACACAGCTTTTGCCCAAACGATGACACCCCTCACCCCTCCTCTCTTACCCACTTTCTCTGCCTCTCTCTTTTTCTGAGTTGGCCTCATTGCTCAACAGTTAGGACAAGGATGGAATATTGATTCACGTGGAGAGGGTCCATGTTTTCTAAAGCCGCTTTGTTTGTTTGCCCCTGCGTTCTTTTTCTCTGTCTCTCTCTCTCTCTCTCTCTCTCTCTGTTTTTGACCCAGATACTTGGCAGCAATCTTACCTCGTGCCCTGGGCGGATTTTTCATTCTGGTCAAGAAGCGGGAGAGATGAAGGTCATCCAGTGTGAAGACTTCATCAATCCCACCCATCGTTAGTCCTACAAAATGAAACTAAGCTGACTCAATGAACCAGACATCACTCCCCTCCTTATTTTAAGTTTTACTGCCAAAAATACCCCACCACAACGGCACCACCCCGGAACATACCCCTCTCAACACACTAGACACTCCAACACTTCATTACGAACAAGAACCCTTCGTGTTGAAGTCTAAGGGAAAATGCACCTCCTTTTTCTCCAGAGGGCCTATTCACTTAGTCTTTCTCTCTATAGAAAGAGGATAAAACCCCATGACTTTGGCACTGGGAGCTTTCAGCAGAGTATAGTTCTGCCCTGAGGATGCCATCAGTATACAGTATGTGAACTGTGGGTACTTGGACTCCCTCTCTCACTCTTGTCTAAGCCCTGTTGTGTCAGCCGTGGTACATCCCATTCCCTCCTCTTATGCTAGCCAAGTGTTTTATAAGACAACTGAACAATGTGTTCCAGACTGAATTAATGACCATCCTGATGGTTCAGTGATCAAAAGATTGGGAAAGTCTTTGGTCAAATGAAACCAGTTCTTTGAAGTACATTTTTGCTTTTTACTGTATATTACATTCTTTATGCAATGATGGGTGTAACAGCAGCATAAACATGTATATAACAGCTTGTTTAGAGATGACAATAAACTAAACTCAGAAAGTAGATGAGTACATTTTTGCTCCTGTTCTCTCTGCTTACAGGATGATCAATCTGCTGCTGTGTGATATGCTCTGATAGTGATGAAACTACCGGACAGTTCCCTTCACTTCAGATCTGTGTTTTGTTATCTCTTTCTCGCTCTCGTTCTCTCTCTAGTTCTCTCTCTAGTTCTCGTTCTCGTTCTCTCTCTCGTTCTAACTCTCTCTCTCTCGTTCTCTCTCTCTCTCTCTCTCTCTCTCTCATATGCCAAAGTGCTCTTTTCATCCTTTCTCAGACCTGAGAGAGTACCCACACTTCTTTCCCTCTAAGTGAGTGGGGTCTTGTTCACTTTTCAAACGTGGGGCCAAAGGCTAGCCCTGGCCAACAAAGGGCCACAGTGACCCAAAACAAACAGCCATGCCACACAGAGGAGGCGGGGAAGTTCGGGTTCACCCAAGCTTCCAAAACAACTTATTATTGGCCAGATGAGCGGCTAAGTCTGTCATTCACTGCTTCGACCCAACATGTTCTCTACAGTTGATAGGCGCTAGAGGGCACTGTTTTACCATAATGGGGTAGTTGAGTTGGAACGGAATTGCTGGGAAGAGCAGGTCCTGTTCATGGAGCCAAGCCTCCAACTGGGATCTGGCCCTAGGGCATAGTGGGGTGCCTCGCACATCCTGCTACAATGCAGCTGAGACAACACACACACCCTCCACTTGTCTTGTGACTCATGAAAGAGGGTAATTTTTGTAATTTAATGTTCCTTCCTTATTGCAGTTTGCAGGAATCCTCCAAGGGCTAATCAAAGTACCACTGGAAAATCAAACACAACCGATGTGCAATGCTCAGCTGCTCAGTCTTAATGACTTCTCAGGGGTAGTGTTCTGAGAGTATGCTCTGGGTGACTCCCAAATGGCACCCTATTCCCTATTTATAGTGCACAACTTTTGACTACAGTAGTGGTTAAAAGTAGTGCAAGCCACTTGTAACCCTCTCACCAGGCTCGAATATGACTCTCACAATATTAACTTATGCAGAGTATCTCAGCAGCATGGGATGTTAGGTGAGAAGGACATCTCCAATAAGAATTCCTATTGTAAACTATCTAGGGTTATGACAATAGGGTATTAACTTCAGAATAAATGATTATAGGTTTTTGTTATTGAATCAGGATAGACCATCCCATGCATTAAATTAAATTGAGACAATCAATGACTCCACCAACTCAATATACATAACGTTCCATATGTGTATTAGAACATTGTCAAACACAAATACATTTTCAGACACAACAAAAGAAATAGAAAATAATAAACCCCAATGAGTCCAAATTATTTCAAGTTCGCTTAAATAAACCGTTGGCGCGCGTTGGAGCTCAAAAAATGATGACACCCAAAAATATCTTGAAGCACCTCACGTGGTGGTTACTCACTGCTTGGTAGATATTCCCTCAGCGAAGTATGGCAATTCCATGTAGGTTTCCTCACAAAGTCCAAGGCAAGCACAGCTACCCATGCAGACCGTACTCCTTAGCCGTAACCGATATCCCATGGGAACACGAACTCGTTAAGCTTCCCAAGCAATTATCTCCCAGTGTCACACGATGCTAGGCTAACCTCAATGCTGACAAATACCTCCACGACGAGACGGTAGCTTCAGTCTTTACTGAGTTTTAACAAAATTATAACAACTCTTTTATAAAATAAAACATGTATTTCCCTTCATATCCTAGTAGGTATGGGTTTTGTTCTAGTTCTGTCGTCTTCTTTTATCATTAATTTACCAACCGTCCTAAGGTAAAAACGTCCATCCTTTTCATCAACGTCTTTTTCCTCTCTCTTTCTTTCCCCAGGCCTCCCGTTAACCAGGTCAACACCCATTGGCCACAACTTAACGAGCAACCTTATTGGTCAAAACTTACAATTCAAAGTAAAACAAACTATTCACTTATACATTAAATAAATATTTCTTCAAAAGCATAATGCATTAACAACATTACAGGTTAGGAGTAATTCAATTATCTTTTAAATATATAACCAATTAATTATAACAAATAAACTCAATACCTGGTTCAAACAAGGGTATTACACTCTCCCCCCACCAAAATTAGGCATGTCCTCATGACTTGTAAACACACAGTTGAAAAGTAATAAGTAACCGTGTCAACTCTTAACTGTCTACAACCTACAACTGAGACAAATCTTGTTAGATAATTGAAAAGGAGATACATTTGTATTTCCCTTATCCAATCCACTTGTATAGTGTGGAACAATATCTGACAACTGGGGCTAGACTTGAAACTCCAGGTTTATCATAGGTAAGTAGTACAGGAGCTTTCTTTATTCTCTGAGATCTTCGTATCCCTGGTCCTATTTCCTCTGAAATTTCTACTTCTCCTTGAACTTCTTGTTCCTCTTCTTGAATCTCCTCCATTGAATTAGATGTCTCAATATCATCTGCTTCAACTCCAGTTGCGACCTTAGCTTCTTGACTGGACTCTATTGCTTCTCCAACTTGTTCTGTTCTTTCAGATTCCCCTGTCATTTGATTCCAGACTATGTCTAGGTCCAAGCTAAACGGTTCCGACATCTCTTCCACTTCTCGGCTCATACAATTTGTATTAGGCACGTCATACCATACTCCGATGTCCTCATCTTCTGAGTCAAAATCCTTCTCATCTTTTGGATTCTTAACCTCTTCAACTTTCTCATTATTCTGAGGAGTACATTTCCCAGGCAACTTTTCATTTCCCTTTCTCGTCCTCCTTCTTTGCAGGGTCCTTCTACTAGGAGTTAGTTCTATGTTAACCACAGGTTCTAGGCGCACTTTCTGCCCCAGTGGTAGCAGGTGATTCCGATGAAGAATCTTATTGGGTCCATCTCCACTTTCAGGCTTCAAACGAAACACAGGTACGTTTGACATCTGACTCTCCACCACATATGGCGTAGAAACCCAGCGATCTGCCAGCTTATGTTTTCCATGCAGTCCTAGATTCCGTATAAGAACTCTGTCTCCAGGCATAAGTTGCGTGTAGCGAATCTTCTTATCATATCGCTGTTTGTTTTCATGGTTTTGCTTTCCAGCAGTGCTCTCAGCAACTTTGTAAGCAGCTTGTAACTGTTTCTTCATATCAGATACATACTTGAGGTATGTTCTCTCTGATGAGCTATCACTCGAGACTCCAAAACAGATATCAACGGGCAATCTAGCTTCACGTCCAAACATCAGAAAATAGGGCGAGTAGCCAGTCGCTTCATTCCGAGTACAGTTATACGAGTGCACTAGATGACCAATATACTGACTCCATTTTTTCTTTTGAGTAGGATCAAGAGTTCCAAGCATGTTCAACAAGGTTCGGTTGAATCTCTCGGGTTGTGGATCTCCTTGAGGGTGATATGGTGTTGTCCTTGACTTCTCCACTCCAAGCATATTCAGTAGCTCACGGATGAGTCGACTTTCAAAATCTCTACCTTGATCGCTATGCATCCTCTTCGGAAGACCATAATGGATGAAGAACCTTTCCCACAATACTTTGGCGACAGTGGATGCTTTCTGATCCTTCGTAGGAAAAGCTTGAGCGTATCTCGTGTAATGATCCGTAATGACCAGGACATTCTCTATGTTACTTGAGTCAGGCTCAATGGACAGGAAATCCATACACACAAGGTCCATAGGTCCCTCACTTTGCATATGACCAAGTGGAGCAACAATCTTTGGAAGTGTTTTCCTCTGTACACAGCGAGCACAGGATTTACAGTAGTCCTCTACTTCCATCTTCATGCGTGGCCAGTAGAACCGGTCTCTGACAAGTCCATAAGTCTTGTCAAATCCTAAATGACCTGAGTCATCATGCAGCGACTTGAGAACAATAGTTCTGAACTTCTCTGGAAGTAGTAACTGAGCACGACGAGTTTCGTTTGGCGGATGCGTGATCCTGTACATAACTCCATCTTCCATCTTTAGCTTCTCCCACTCTCTCAGGAGCAAAGAGATTAATGGATGTTTGGTCTTTGTCACCCTGGTAACATCATGTTTATTAAGAGCAACCCACATCTCTCCCAAACAAGGGTCTTCTTGTTGCGATGCAGAAAGTTCCACAGTGCTCAATCTGGGCATTTGAGACTTCAACATGCTCAGGTTACAGTATGCTTGAGGCACAGCATGCATAGAGGCTCCCAACTGATCAATCACTCTACTAGATAATCCAGGAGTTACTCTAACAACATTAGACATCTGGCACATGGCTCGGACACCAGATGCAGGAATGTCTCTCCAATCTTGTTCCACTGCAGATTGCTGATGAGAGCGGCGAGATAAAGCATCGGCATCTATGTTCTGCCTGCCGGGCCTGTACTTGAGACTAAAGTCATAGGTAGACAACGCAGCTAGCCAACGATGACCAGTGGCATCCAATTTTGCGGACGTGAGGACATATGTCAATGGGTTGTTGTCTGTTCTAACCTCAAACTTGGCCCCATACAGGTAATCGTGTAGTTTGTCAACCACGGCCCACTTCAACGCAAGAAACTCTAACTTGTGAGCTGGGTAGTTCCGTTCAGAAGCGGTTAGGCTTCGACTCACAAATGCCACGGGACGCGGACCCTCACCTTGATCTTGGTACAGTACTCCTCCTAACCCTTCGCGGCTAGCATCTACATGGAGAACGTATGGTAACTGAGGATCAGCAAAACCCAACACAGGAGCTTTTGTGAGGCTTTCCTTCAGTGTCTCGAATGCTAATTCACACTTCGCATCCCACCTTGATCCAAATGGTTCTGAGGGGTTAAGGTAGGCTTTCTCCTCCTTAGACTTTCTTCCTTTCTTGGCAGAGGGAAGATATCCACATAAGAGCTGATTCAGGGGGTAACTGACTTTAGAATAGTCTTTCACAAATCTTCTGTAATATCCACAGAATCCTAGGAAAGAACGCAGAGCAGTCACAGTTTCAGGCTTTGGCCACGTGGTGACAGCTTCAATCTTTGAGGGGTCTGTAGCCACTCCATTCTGGGATATGATATGTCCAACATAGTTGACAGATGTGCGGCAAAACTGGCACTTGTCAAGGGACAGTTTTAGACCTTCACTTTTCAAGCGGTCTAACACCTTCAGTAACCTCTGCTCGTGTTCCTCTAGCGTCCTTCCAAACACGATTAAGTCATCGAGGTACACAAGAACTTCGAGTAGGTTCATGTCTCCAACTGTCTTTTCCATGACACGTTGAAATGTTGCAGGTGCTCCGGACACACCCTGTGGCATCCTCTCAAATTGGTAAAATCCAACTGGACAGATAAATGCAGTCTTCTCTTTATCTGTATCGCCCATCGGAATCTGATAGTATCCACTTCTGAGATCTAACACACTGAACCATTTGCTTCCACTCAAACATGTCAGAGCGTCCTCCACACGTGGGACTGTGTACTGATCTGGAACAGTGCGCTTGTTGAGAGTCCTATAATCAACACACATACGTATGGTGCCATTTTTTTTCCTCACCACCACAATAGGAGACGCATAGGGGCTTCTCGACTCAGATATGATCCCAGAACTTTTCAAGTTATTAAGGTGCTTCCTCACATCTTCAACGTCAGCTGGGGCCAAGCGGCGAGATCTCTCCCTAAACGGTTTGTCTTCAGTAACTCTGATGGTGTGGTGAGTACTCTTTGAACAACCCACATCAAACTCATGTGTTGAGAACACTTCTTTCCGTTCCATCATCTTTTCACATAACCTCTTCTTCCATCCTTCAGGCACTGAAGAATCTCCAAAGTTGAATGAAGAAGACGTCAGTCTCTCAGATGAATCCTGCTTACTTTTCAATGGGACACCCGGAGCAACATCTACAGGAAACAGATGAGCAATAGGCGTACCTCGTTTAAGGGTGATCTCCTTTGTCGAGACATTCCTGACAGTAAGAGTGATTCTTCTAGATGACACAACTGCAACCGTCTGGATTTCAGGCCTCACTAGAAGTTCGTCGGGGAACCGGGGTTCTTCAGGCCTCTCTACCAGAATGGCTTTAGTAGAAGGTATCCCAGGAAACTTTGGAATTCCAGTAACTCTCATCTGCCCACCAGGTGGCAGGGTGACAGGTTTTGTCTGTGCGAACCAGACCGTTCCTCTTTTCTCTTCATCATCAGTTGAGCTTTCTATCAGCCTCTCATATGCCTCTTTGATAGCAGGATGGACTTGGAGTGTGCTAAGGAAACCTTCACCTTCCTTTTCTTTGCAAGCAGTCATAAGTCTCCTCACTACAGATGTATTGGTGCCGACCAGAATAGAAACGTCACCTTTCATGGCCGGATCTGGACATACCAACACAAGTGCTTCCATGGTCTCTGCTACACCCACAACCGATCCTGAGAACTCAAGCTTGAGTGACAAATAGCCATCATATGGATACTGATCAGAGCTAAGGCCCCATATCTCTAAGTTTCCTATAGGAATCAATGGCAAATGCGTCAAGTACTTGTCATAAAAGGATCTGTACAGTAGAGTAATCTGAGAACCACTATCTAGTAAAGCTTTAGCATAGATACCTTCAATCTGTACAGGAACGACAGAACTTGGACCAACTAAACCTGTAGGTAGCATGTCTTTCATGTCTTCATACTTGTGGCACTTGGTGGAACGTATCTTCACCGGGACGTCAGGCCGCTCCTTTACTGGGTCCCTCTGTAGTTTCCCATAGACCGCTTTTGTTTGATTAGGCGTGTGTTGACTTTCCTCAAGTTCTCCTCACCTTCACAGTTTCTCTTGAAATGGCCATCTTCTCCACATCTATAACAGAACACTCCGGGGTTGCTGTCGGCTTGTGTCTGTTCTTGTGATGGATTAATTCTCTTCTTTTTGCTTTTAAATGCCACATCTGACCTTTGTATGTCAGATTGAGCTGCTGTGACGTTAGCAGACATGAGACGTGTCATTTCAGTTTTTAAACCATTCAGCTCTTTCCTCAGCACTTCTATCTCAGAATTAGCTTCTTTGCAAACTGTGGCAACAGGAGCAACAGCTGATGACTTCACAACACTCTTTGTTGTGTTCCTGTCTTGAATCATGTCCTCCTCCTCCCTTACTTCTTGCATTAGTTCAGTAAAGGTTGGTGGTTCACGCAGTTTATAGGTCATGCGAATACGAAGCGCAACCATGTCATGTGAGGAGGCACCTCTCACTATTTGACCAATGCGTGTGCGATTCATTTCTGACAGCTCAATGCCTCCTTTTCGATAAACAGCATGCAGCAATTTGTCAAGTCTCAACAGGTAAGCTGAAAGCTTCTCTCCTTCATTTTGAAATGTGTTTCTGAACCTTACCATGAGATCAGGTGCACTTTCGGTGGTACCGAATGCCGTTTCTAGAGCCTTCATGTATTCGATCGCTGTAGCATGGGGGTTTCCTGTCTTGAAGAACCTCACAATGTCAGCAGCAGGCCCTTTAAGACTTTCTATTATTCTCTGTTTTTTCACATTGTCGGCGCACTGCCATTCCTCTAGAAAATGGGTGGTTTGTTCAGCCCATGCATCATACTCTTCCTCTCCACTAGGAGTGGGTTTCACACCTGAGAACATACGCAGCTTACGGTAACTCTGAGTCTCAGATGGCACATTGTTGCATTTCTCTACCAGTGAACTTATGGCAATAACCAGTTCAGTGTTGAGGTCAGCACCAGAGGGACTTACCAGGCCTTTAACATCAGCTACAGTCTTCCCTTCACGTCTTAGAAAGGATAATAGCTTCGCCTGAAAATCTTCACCCTCTCTCTCAACAGGAGATGTGACTTGTGAAACTACATGTACAGGCCAGGGACCCAACTCTCCAGGTATCCCAACCACACTTGGCACAGCTATTTCGTTAAGGTTGTTTGATATCTCCACCAAAACATACTGCTTTTTATCAGCTGAATAAGAACAACGACCATGCAGTCTAACTTTACCAAAAGCCTTAACATAAGTCAGTGTTTCCAACAGAACCTCATCAGACACATCCTCTGTCACATTGCTAAGGACAAATGCACGATTAATAGCTAGTTGTTTCTCTCTACACCAGGTAACAATCTCTTCAGCATCCATGTTGTAAGTTTATACCTATACAGCAATGTTAGATAGAAATTCAAAATTTCAATTAAAACATTCAAATGGTGAGTCAGTGTAGAATCTTAGCAGATGTCAGCAGTGAAAACAGTGGACAAAGAAATCTACACCAGAGTCATTTCTGAAAATACCCATCAACAATAACAGAAATCCCGGACGAGCCCCCAAAAATGTAACCCTCTCACCAGGCTCGAATATGACTCTCACAATATTAACTTATGCAGAGTATCTCAGCAGCATGGGATGTTAGGTGAGAAGGACATCTCCAATAAGAATTCCTATTGTAAACTATCTAGGGTTATGACAATAGGGTATTAACTTCAGAATAAATGATTATAGGTTTTTGTTATTGAATCAGGATAGACCATCCCATGCATTAAATTAAATTGAGACAATCAATGACTCCACCAACTCAATATACATAACGTTCCATATGTGTATTAGAACATTGTCAAACACAAATACATTTTCAGACACAACAAAAGAAATAGAAAATAATAAACCCCAATGAGTCCAAATTATTTCAAGTTCGCTTAAATAAACCGTTGGCGCGCGTTGGAGCTCAAAAAATGATGACACCCAAAAATATCTTGAAGCACCTCACGTGGTGGTTACTCACTGCTTGGTAGATATTCCCTCAGCGAAGTATGGCAATTCCATGTAGGTTTCCTCACAAAGTCCAAGGCAAGCACAGCTACCCATGCAGACCGTACTCCTTAGCCGTAACCGATATCCCATGGGAACACGAACTCGTTAAGCTTCCCAAGCAATTATCTCCCAGTGTCACACGATGCTAGGCTAACCTCAATGCTGACAAATACCTCCACGACGAGACGGTAGCTTCAGTCTTTACTGAGTTTTAACAAAATTATAACAACTCTTTTATAAAATAAAACATGTATTTCCCTTCATATCCTAGTAGGTATGGGTTTTGTTCTAGTTCTGTCGTCTTCTTTTATCATTAATTTACCAACCGTCCTAAGGTAAAAACGTCCATCCTTTTCATCAACGTCTTTTTCCTCTCTCTTTCTTTCCCCAGGCCTCCCGTTAACCAGGTCAACACCCATTGGCCACAACTTAACGAGCAACCTTATTGGTCAAAACTTACAATTCAAAGTAAAACAAACTATTCACTTATACATTAAATAAATATTTCTTCAAAAGCATAATGCATTAACAACATTACAGGTTAGGAGTAATTCAATTATCTTTTAAATATATAACCAATTAATTATAACAAATAAACTCAATACCTGGTTCAAACAAGGGTATTACACACTGTTAAAAGTAGAGGCAACCACTGTGAAATAGTTGATACGATTGGATATCTCACCCCTGGTCAAATAAAATGAAATTTGATGGGCCTCCCGAGGGGTGCACTGGTCTAAGGCACTGCATCACAGTGCTAGCTGTGCCACTAGATATTCTGGGTACGAGTCCAGGCTCTGTTGCAGCCGGCTAGGACCGGCAGACCCATGGGGTGGCGCACAATTGGCCCAGCGTCGTCCGGGTTAGGGGAGGGTTTGGTCGGCAGGGATGTCTTGTCCCATCGCGCAATAACGACTCCTGTAGTGGGCCGGGTGCAGTGCACGCTGACACGGTTGCCAGGTGCACAGTGTTTCCTCCGACACATTGGTGCGGCTGGCTTCCGGGTTAAGTGGGCATTGTGTCAAGAAGCAGTGCGGCTTGGTTGGGTTGTGTTTCGTGGACGCACGGCTCTCGACCTTCGCCTCTCCCGAGTCTGTATGGGAGTTGCAGCGATGAGACAAGACTGAAACTACCAATTGGATACCATGAAATTGGGGAGAAAAAACGGGGTAAAAAAAGAAGGAAAAATTACAAAAATGGAATTTGATTTGTTAAATGCTTTGTATACAACAGGTGTAGACTAACAGTGAAATGCTGACCTATGGGCCTCCCGAGGGGTGCAGTGGTCTAAGGCACTGCATCACAGTGCTTCCCAACAATGCAGAGAGAAGAAAATTGAAAAAAGAACAACACAATGAATAAATACACAATGAGTAATGATAACTTGGCTATATACACTGGGTACCAGTACAGAGTCAATGTGCCGGACTAAGAGGAAATTTAGGCAGATATCTACAGATAGGTAGGGATAAAGTGACTAGACAACAGGACAGATAACAAACAGTAGCAGCATCACATGTGATGAGTCAAAAGAGTTAGTGCAAAGGGGGTCAATGCAGCTAGTCCAGGTAGTTATTTGGTTAACTACACAGAACACAAATATAAACACAACTTATAAAGAATTGGTTCCATGTTTCGTGAGCTGAAATAAAATATCCCAGAAATGTTCCATAAACACAAAAAGCTTATTTCTCTCAAATTTGTTTACATCCTTGTTGGTGAGCATTTCTCCTTTGCCAAGATAATCCATCCACCTGACAGGTGTAGCATATCAAAAAGCTGATCAAACAGCATGATCATTACACAGGTGCACTTTAAGGCCACTCTAAAATGTGCAGTTCTGTCACACAACACAATGCTACAGATGTCTCAAGTTTTGAGGGAGCCTGCGATTAGCATTCTGACTGCAGGAAAGTCCACCAGAGCTGTTGCCAGAGAATTGAATGATCATTTCTCTACCCTAAGCCACCTCCAACGTCATTTCTGATAATTTGGCATTACATCCAACCAGCCTCACAACTGCAGACCACGTGTATGGCATCACGTGGGCGAGCGGTTTGCTGATGTCAATGCTGTGAACAAAGTGCCCCATGTGGTGGTGGGGTTATGGTATGGGCAGGCATTAGCTATGGACAATGAACACAATTGCACTTTATCATTGGCAATTTAAATGCAGAGATCTCGTGAAGAGATCCTGAAGCCCATCCTGAGGCCCATGTTTCAGCATGATAATGCACAGCCCCATGTCGCAAGGATCTGTACACAATTCCTGGAAGCTGAAAATGTCCCAGTTTTTCCATGGCCCGCATACAAACCAGACATGTCACCCATTGAGCATGTTTGGGATGCTCTGGATTGACATGTACGACAGTGTGTTCCAGTTTCCGCCTATATCCAGTAACTTCGCACAGCAATTGAAGAGGAGTGGGACAACATTCCACAGGCCACAATCAACAGCCTGATCAACTCTATGTGAAGGAGATGTGTCGTGCTCAATGAGGCAAATGGTGGTCACACCAGATAGTGACTGGTTTTCTGATCTACGCCCCCCAAATGATTTTTTAAGGTATCTGTGACCAACAGATGTGTATCTGTATTCCCACTCATGTGAAATCCATAGATTAGGGCCTAGATTTGAACTGTAACTCATTATTTCAAATTGTTGCATGTCGAATTTCTATTTTTGTTCAGTATATTTAGTAGTCTTATGGCTTGGGGGTAGAAGCTGTTCAGGGTGCCTCGGTACCACTTGGCGGGCGGTAGCAGAGAGAACAGTCTGTGACTTGGGTGGCTGGACTCTTTTACCATTTTAGAGCCTTCCTCTGACACCACCTAGTATAGAGATGAGCTGGGCCATACGCACTACCCTCTGTAGCGCCTTGCGGCAAAATCTTTTCAGCCTCTTGAGGGGGAAAAGGCATTGTCGTGTGTTGGTGTGTGGACCATGTTAATTCTTTAGGGATTTAGACACCAAGGAACTTGAAGCTTGTGACCCGAGAGTATATGTGATGACAGTAATTATTCCGGACTAGTATTGTAATGATGTAAAAATCACTTGAAAAGTCAAAAGAGCTGTAATCAGATCGTGTGGAGGTGGGTGTGTTTTTCCAATCATTCTCAGAGCATGTGGTGACACAATAACACTGTCAAAGTGATATTGACCGCTGGTTTGAAAACAGTCACAAGTAAAGAAAGCATCAAAATGAAAGATAGAAGAAAGAGAGTGATGAAGAGAAAGAACAAGGGAAAGGTGATCTGTCTGAAATCACTTTTTTCTCAGAGGTGTTAATGGAGACATGATCTAAAGTGAGATATACAGTATTTATTCTCACAGTTTCACACTGATGGAACACACACAGACACAATACATAACATTCTAAAAATGTAATACACACATACAGATAGACAGAATATTGTGAACAAACACACACACATACCGGCACACACACAAAAGACATGCAACCAACAATATGCGCTTTTCAACAGAACAGTGAGATGTACTGTACATCGGTCTAATAACAAGATGCATTACTGCCCTTTCCTATGCCAACACTGGCTCACATCACACACACATGCACACACAGGGGACAGGCAGTGTGAAAGTGAATGATTTCCACTGTGTAGACAGGTTAGATTCCCTTAGGGCAACATTCAACATACAGGGCTGAGAAAACACTCTTATTCCATATTGGACAGTTGCAGCTGCTTGTTACACTCTTGTTATAAAGACATGCTCTGGAACTTTGGCAACTACTAAGTATTTATGTGTACATAATCTATGATAATCTATGAGCAGAATTACTGTGTTACCTCAGTTAGCCACGAAATTCCTAGTTTGAAAGTGTTGTTTTTTCTGGAAGCTGTGTTGCGCCATTTTCCCTACATTTTGCCCCACAAGGACCAGCCCCCCAGCAATTCCATTTCAACCAGTATTAGTTACTCTCCAACCTGATCACCCAATAAATAAAAACACAGATAAAGTAATAAACCAAGGCTTGGGAACTGATTGAAGGTGACACAGTATTTGAGGAATTGTGTCTTTGTAGTGATTCTACATTGATCATTTCAAAAAGAAAAATACATAATTGGTTAAAGAACAGAGAAGTAAAAATAAAGTGATTGGGGAGCTCTTCAATGAAAGGTGGTTCAATAATACTGCGAGTGGGGTCAGCATGTTCTCTCATCCAATGTGTGCGTGTGGGTGAGCATGCATGTGTGTGCACGTTTGTGCGTATGTGAGTGTTTGTGAAAAACTTAATGATGGCATCCATTGGGTATATATTTCTGTTATGGAGAGACACTAACACACTTTTCATATTATTACAACCCTTTGACTGTCATAACGCTAAATGGATTTAAACCCAGGCATAATCCATGTTATGAACAGAGTATGATTCCGTTAGTGAGGGAAGACAGCAGGGCGGTTATGGATGACAGTTGTCAGTTGTGGTAGAAAGGCGGTGAGAGTGGACCGGTCATCAATCCTGTTGTTGTGTGGGAGTTTTTCTGCTCCCTGTTACGTCTGTCAGCCTGGTGACGATCTGGAAGCAGCATCCTGTCCTCAGGAAACACAAAACATGATCTTTCTCGCTCTGTCTCCAAGGACAACACAAACACATAAACACACACCACGTACCACTGAGAAGGGAACACCTAGTACTAAGCCATATATTGGCATTCTATTCTGTGTTTCAGACATAAGGAAGTGGATGGCTGCAAACCTTCTACTTTTAAACTCAGACAAAACAGAGATGCTTGTTCTAGGTCCCAAGAAACAAAGAGATCTTCCGTTGAATCTGCTAATTAATCTTGATGGTTGTACAGTCGTCTCAAATAAAACTGTGAAGGACCTCGGCGTTACTCTGGACCCTGATTTCTCCTATGACGAACATATCAAGATTGTTTCAAGGACAGCTTTTTTCCATCTGCGTAACATTGCAAAGATCAGAAATTTTCTGTCCAAAATTGATGCAGAAAAATTAATCCATGCTTTTGTCACTTCAACATCAGACTACTGCAATGCTCTACTTTCCGGCTACCCGGATAAAGAACTAAATAAACTTCAGTTAGTGCTAAATACGGCTGCGAGAATTCTGACTAGAAACAAAAAATGTGATCATATTACTCCAGTGCTAGCCTCCCTACACTGGCTTCCTGTTAAAGCAAGGGCTGATTTCAAGGTTTTACTGCTAACCTACAAAGCATTACATGGGCTTGCTCCTACCTATCTTTCCGATCTGGTCCTGCCGTACATACCTACACGTACGCATGCTACGGCCACAAGATACAGGCCTCCTAATTGTCCCTAGAATTTCTAAGCAAACAGCTGGAGGCAGGGCTTTCTCCTATAGAGCTCCATTTTTATGGAATGGTCTCCCTACCCATGTGAGAGACGCAGACTCGGTCTCAACCTTGAAGTCTTTATTGAAGACTCATCTCTTCAGTAGGTCCTATGATTGAGTGTAGTCTGGCACAGGAGTGTGAAGGTGAACGGAAAGGCACTGGAGCAACGAACCACCCTTGCTGTCTCTGCCTAGCCGGTTCCCCTCTCTCCAATGGGATTCTCTGCCTCTAACCCTATTACAGGGGCTGAGTCACTGGCTTACTGGTGCTCTTCCATGCCGTCCCTAGGAGGGGTGCGTCACTTGAGTGGGTTGAGTCACTGACATGGTCTTCCTGTCTGGGTTGGCGCCCCCCCTTGGGTTGTGCCGTTGCGGAGGTCTTTGTGGGCTATACTCGGCCTTGTCTCAGGATGGTAAGTTGGTGGTTGAAGATATCCCTCTAGTGGTGTGGGGGCTGTGCTTTGGCAAAGTGGGTGGGGTTATATCCTGCCTGTTTGGCCCTGTCCGGGGGTATCATCGGATGGGGCCACAGTGTCTCCTGGCCCCTCCTGTCTTAGCCTCCAGTATTTATGCTGCAGTAGTTTATGTGTCGGGGGGCTAGGGTCAGTCTGTTATATCTGGAGTATTTCTCCACTGTCCTGTGTGAATTTAAGTATGCTCTCTCTAATTCTTTCTTTCTTTCTCTCTCTCGGTGGACCTGAGCCCTAGGACCATGCCTCAGGACTACCTGGCATGATGACTCCTTGCTGTCCCCAGTCCACCTGGCTGTGCTGCTGCTCCAGTTTCAACTGTTCTGCCTGCAGCTATGGAACCCTGACCTGTTCACCGGACATGCTACCTGTCCCAGACCTGCTGTTTTCAACTCTCTAGAGACAGCAGGAGCGGTAGAGATACTCTCAATGATCGGCTATGGAAAGCCAACTGACATTTACTCCTGAGGTGAACTACTGTGATTATTATTATTTGACCATGCTGGTCATTTATGAACATTTGAACATCTTGGCCATGTTCTGTTATAATCTCCACCTGACACAGCCAGAAGAGGACTGGCCACCCCTCATAGCCTGGTTACTCTCTAGGTTTCTTCCTAGGTTCTGGCCTTTCTAGGGAGTTTTTCCTCGCCCCCGTGCTTCTACACCTGCATTGCTTGCGGTTTGGGGTTTTAGGCTGGGTTTCTGTACAGCACTTTGAGATATCAGCTGATGTAAGAAGGGCTATATAAATACATTTGATTTGATTTGATATTCATGGACAATGTAGTCATGCAAATTGTGTCTATTATACAAAAGCGGTGGAGCAAAATCTCATTGTATTCAGAAGAACATACTGGATCCTTGGAGCAACTTTTCTCTAACTACAGTTCATATTGTCTCCATGGGTAACCTTGAGCAAACCATAATGAGTCATCACTCACTACAATACAGGACAGAGTATATGAGGTTTGTTTCCCCTCTGTCTCTACCCGAGTAGAAGTCATCCAGGCATTATTTCCAGCTGCCTCTAAAGTAATAGAACTCTTATCAAAAAATTATGTGCTTAAGGTCTGAGTGACTCTTACATAAATATAATATTTAATAGACTTGTACTATGCTGTTTTGTCTGGCTCAGAATTGGAAATAGAAAGGCAACACGGTACTTTATCATGCAGGTAGTCTGTCTACATGGATTGTAGTTAGCCTGTTTAGGTATTTTCATCCAACATTTCACTGAAACCACTGATAAGTAACATTGAACAAAATGTGTCAATAGGAGCCTCCGTTCCCAATGACTCATCTGCAGTGGTGAAAAGTACTTAACCTCCATGGGATGGGTGCCCCTAAAATGGGACGGTTGTTGCTAACGTGCGCTAATGTGACTAGAATGACGTTGCATACAACAACCAACTTTCAAGGACATAGACATGTCTAATATGGGCAGAAAGCTTAAATTCCTGTTAATCTAACTGCAGTGTCCAATTAACAGTAGCTATTACAGTGAAAAAATACCATGCTATTGTTTGATGAGAGTGCACAACAACATCAAAACTTTTATCATGGCAACTGTTTTGATACATTCACCTCTGAAGATAAGGTATTTACATTCAGTAGTCTTGCTCTGATTTGTCATCCTGAGGGTCCCAGAGATAAAACGTAGCATAGTTTTGTTTGATACAATCAATTTTTATGTTAAAACGTAGGAACTGGGGTCTATAGTTTGACCCCACTGCTGTCTCTGGCTTTACACCCATCTAGATGTGTGAAAGTTAGTGTATAAGCTAATGATCCATCATGTATGACATTCCTGGGAGTGTGTACACTTTCATTTTTGTATGTTCTCTATAGCTATGTACTTGAAAATGTATCAGTTGACCAATTCGGACATTTGGGCAAACTCCTGGCTGACTTGAGACAAAATATTGTGCAGTAATGTAATTCTTCACTGGAGCAGTCTGAAATTTTGCACTAACACTGCTTTTGCACATACACTGATGCCAAATTACACCTAGACTCCTATCTGAAAGTATGGCCTTTCTCTTGCATTTCAAAGATGATAGAACAAAAAATTATCAAATAAAAATAACGCATGTTATTTTGTTTGCATTATCTTTTACCAGATCTAATGTGTTATATTCTCCTACATTAATTTCACATTTCCACAAACTTCAAAGTGTTTCCTTTCAAGTGGTATCAAGAATATGCATATCCTTGCTTCAGGTCCTGAGCTGCAAGCAGTTAGATGTCATTCTAGGCGAAAATTGAAAAAAATGGTACGATCCTTACTTTAAAGTATTACTTACATCGTTTTTTGGGGTATCTGTACTGTACTATTTATATTTTTGAGAACTTTTACTTTTACTTCATTACATTCCTAAAGAAAAGAATGTACTTTTTACTCCATACATTTTCCCTGACACTCAAAAGTACTTGTTACATTTTGAATGCTTCACAGGACAGAAAAGGAAACCAATTCAGACACTTATCAAGAGAACAACACTAGTAATCCGTACTGCCTTTGATCTGGTAGACTCACTAAACACAAATGCTTAATTTGTAAATGATGTCTGAGTGTCAGAGTGTGCCCTGGCTATCCATAAAAAAAAGAAAATTGTGCTGTTTGGTTTTATTAATATAAGGAATTTTTAATTATTCATACTTTTACTTTTGACACTTATGTGTATTTTAGCAATTACATTTACTTTTGATACTTATGTATATTTCAAACCAGAGGCGCAGCTTTCACTGGGGACAGGGGGGACACATTGGAATGTGTTACAAAACGAGGCAACGGTGTGCTTTAGGACAGTGCGGATGCCCCCGAGCAGTCGGGTAGGCTGTTTGGAGTTTTTATAATAATAATAATGATTATGTCCCCCCACTTATAAAACCAAAGTTGTGCCCCTGTTTAAAACCAAATACTTTCAGACTTTTACCCAAGTAGTATTTTGCTGGGTGACCTTCACTTTTACTTGAGTCATTTTCTATTAAGGTACTTCTACTCAAGAATGACAATTGGGTACTTTTTCCAGCACAAGTAATTACAATTATTTTCAATTAAAATTCAAACCCCAACCCCCTTGTCCAAGATATCTGCCACATATAGAGACTGATACATCTCTATGAGTCAGAACCAGAAGCACAGACGCAGATGGAGATGCAAACACCCACAAGACGCCCCCCCAACACACACACGCACAGATTCATCAAACCTTTTTGTGATATGTGATAAAGGTGAATAAAGGTTACAATCGTATTCCCGCAGTCACAATGCTATAGAAAGCCTTTAGAATGGCGAGCTGCTCCAGCCTGCTCAATGCAGAGGACAGTTGGATACTCACTGTATAGAGACTCATGGCGCCACACTCAATGGTTCAATCATCCACCCTCAATGGTCTAATTAAAAGTTGTTCCTTCTGTCTCGAGATTGTAGGAGGCTACAGTCATGACTGCCCCCATCTTTCAATCATCTTCTCATTTGCCTGGAAATGTCAGGGCCACCCAACTACTGAGACTTTCACTTCTTTGGCACAAATCAGACAAAGAAAGATGAAAAGATTGAACATTTTGTTTGATCAAGCTGAGATAGTATCTTATTAAAAACGGGGACCTCAAACCCACACCACCTCTCCCTATTATCTGAACACAATAAGAAAGTTGCATTATTAACAAGTTCATTTTGAGACAGACATTTTACGCAGAGAGCTTGTAAGGCCTTAATTTGACCTCATGAATAATGTAAATGAATCATCCACTGACCTAGACATAATTGGGATGAAGTCTGGGTACAAAAGACACATTTACTCAGAGGTATGCCATTTATTGAGAGGATAATACAGTATGCATAAAAAGTAGTTTAGGTTGACAGCATATGTCTCTTGCCACATACAGTTGTCTACTGTAAATGCAATGGCTTGGCACTGTTAGAATGCCCCTAAACCACTACATTACCAGTGCTATTGAAACAATTAATTGGGATTGGAAAATGGTATTGCAATTCTCTACTTCTCGAGTTAACTGTTAGTTATTCATACAGTAGCCTACCTTTTACCACAAAGGTCATGAGTATTGCAATATCCTTTGGTTATAATCAAATGTTTATGCACCTGTTACTATGTATGATGAGAGAGAAAGAAAGAGAGATGGTGAGAGAGAGATAGTGAGGGAGAGAGATGGTGAGAGAGAGAGAGAAAGATGGTGAGAGAGAGAGAGATGGTGAGAGAGAGATAGTGAGGGAGAGAGATGGTGAGAGAGAGAAAGATGGTGAGAGAGATAGATGGTGAGAGAGAGAGAGAGAGAGAGAGATGGTGAGAAAGAGAGATGGTGAGAGAGATAGATGGTGAGAGAGAGAGAGAGAGAGAGAAAGATGGTGAGAGAGAGAGATGGTGAGAGAGAGAGATGGTGAGAGAGATAGATGGTGAGAGAGAGAGAGAGAAAGATGGTGAGAGAGAGAGAAAGATGGTGAGAGAGAGAGAGAGAGAGAGAGGGTGAGAAAGAGAGAGAGAGAGAGAGGGTGAGAAAGAGAGATGGTGAGAGAGAGATGGTTAGAGAGAGAGATGTGTGAGAGAGAGATGGTTAGAGAGAGAGAGAGAGAGAGATGGTTAGAGAGAGAGAGAGAGAGAGAGAGATGGTTAGAGAGAGAGAGAGAGAGAGAGAGATGGTTAGAGAGAGAGAGAGAGAGATGGTTAGAGAGAGAGATGGTGAGAGAGAGATGGTTAGAGAGAGAGAGAGAGAGAGAGATGGTGAGAGAGAGAGATGGTGAGAGAGAGAGAGAGAGAGAGAGAGAGAGAGATGGTGAGAGAGAGAGAGATGGTGAAAAAGAGAGATGGTGAGAGAGAGATGGTTAGAGAGAGAGATGGTTAGAGAGAGAGAGAGAGAGAGAGAGAGAGAGAGAGAGATATTGGGGTAGCTGGTCGAATGCTGATTGGAGCATGTGTGCTCTGCTGTACCTATAATAATCGGGCAGATATTGGGAGAGATCATTTGTGGTGGAATTTCTACAGGACATTTCCTTTTCATTGTAGAACATAGGAGGGCTATACGGAAAAAGAAGCATCAGGTTCTCTCTGTCATCGACATAAGATTGAACAAATATCAATAAGGTAATCATTTTTGTATTGTTAATGCATGCATCCTTGAGGGGGAAAAAATGTTTTAGTTTTAAAGTAATCCGTTTTTTACTGTTTTGTATTATTATTTATTTTATCGTTTAAAAAAAGTGTCAAATTCTTGGCTAAACTGTCATGACTTGTCAAAAGATAGACATTATTCCTTGTAGGCCGAGGTCTTTTTAGTTAAAAAGTCTACAGGTAGCTCTCACTAAAGCTATAGCATATTCAGTGCCTTGCAAAAGTATTTTCAGACCCTTTTCTTCACAGGTTATTGTGTTACAAAGTGGGATTAACATTGATTTAATTGTAATTTGTTGTCAACAATCTACACAAAATAAGCTTCAATGTGAAAGTGGAAGAAAAAATATATTTTATTTTAAAGATTAATACAAATTAAATAACTAAAATATAGTTGTTGCATAAGTATTCAGCTCCTCAAGTCAATACATGTTAAAAATACCTTTGGCATCATTTACAGCTGGGATTCTTCTTGGGGAAGTCTACAGCAGCTTTGAACACCTGGGTTGTGCAAGTTTTGCCCGTTATTATTTTCAAAATTCTTTTTTCAAGCTCTGTCAAGATGCTGGTGATAATGATTTTACAGCCATTTTTTAAGTCTTGCAAAAGATTTTTAAGCAGATTTAAGTCAAAACGGTAACTCAGGAACATTCACTGTCTTCTTGGCAAGCACCTGGATTGTAGATTTGACTTTGCGTTGTAGGTTATTGTCCTGCTGAAATGTGAATTCCTCTCCCAGTGTCTGGTGTAAAGCAGACTGAAGCAGGTTTTCCTCTAGGATTTCTCCTGTACTTAGCTCCATCCAGTTTAATTTTATCCTGAAAACCCCGCCAGTATTTGCCGATGTCAAGCATACCAATACCATGATGCAGCAACCACCATGCTAGAAAATAAGGAGGCAGTTACTCAGTGATGTGTTGTGTTGGATTTGCTCCAAACATACAGTACCGGTCAAAAGTTTGGACACACCTACTCATTCAAGGGTTTTTCTTTATTTTTACTATTTTCTACAATGTAAAATAATAGTGAAGGCATCACAACTATGAAATAACACATACGGAATCATGTAGTAACCAAAAAAAAAGAGTTAAACAAGTCAAAATATATGTTATATTTGAGATTCTTCAAAATAGCCATCCTTTGCCTTGATGACAGCTTTGCACACTCTTGGCATTCTCTCAACCAGCTTCATGAGGTAGTCACCTGGAATGCATTTCAATTAACAGGTGTGCCTTCTTAAAAGGTAATTTGTGGAATTTCTTTCCTTCTTAATGCCTTTGAGGCAATCAGTTGTGTTGTGACAAGGTAGGGGTGATATACAGAATATATCCCTATTTGGTAAAAGACCAAGTCCATATTATGTCAAGAACAGCTCAAATAAGCAAAAAGAATTGACAGTCCATCATTACTTTAAGACATGAACGGAAGCCAATGCGGAAAATTTCAAGAACTTTGAAAGTTTCTTTAAGTGCAGTCGCAAAAACCATCAGGCACTATGATGAAACTGGCTCTCATGAGGACCGCCACAGGAAAGGAAGACCCAGAGTCACCGCTGCTGCAAAGGATAAATTCATTAGAGTTAACTGCACCTCAGATTGCAGGCCAAATAAATGCTTCAGAGTTCAAGGAACAGACACATCTCAACATCAACTGTTCAGAGGAGACTGTGTGAATCAGGCCTTCATGGTAGAATTGCTGCAAATTGCTACTAAAGGACACCAATAATAAGAAGAGACTTGCTTGGGCCAAGAAACACGAGCAATGGACATTAGACCGGTGGAAATCTGTCCTTTGGTCTGATGAGTCCACTTTTGAGATTTTTGGTTCCAACCGCCTTGTCTTTGTGAGACGCAGAGTAGGTGAACAGATGATCTCTGAATGTGTGGTTCCCATGAAGCTGGTTTAGAGAATGCCAAGAGTGTGCAAAGCTGTCATCGCTTCGAGGCAAGCAACAGTGAAGCATGCATGAGAGCATCAGCTGTTCCGGACGACTGTGTGATCACACTCTCCGTAGCCGATGTGAATAAGACCTTTAAACAGGTAAACATTCACAAGGCCGCAGGGACCGGGAGATTACCAGGACGTTTACTCTGAGCATGCGCTGACCAACTGGCAAATGTGTCTCCACTAACATTTTCAACCTGTCCCTGACTGGGTCTGTAATACCAACATGTTTCAAGCAGACCACCATAGTCCCTGTGCCCAAGAACACTAAGGTAACCTGTCTAAATGACTACCGACCCGTAGCACTCACGTCTATAGCAAAGAAGTGCTTTAAAGGCTGGTCATGGCTCACATCAACACCATCATCCCAGAAACCCTGGACCCACTCCAATTTGCATATCTCTATTGCACTCCACACTGCTCTATCCCACCTGGACAAAAGGAACACCTTTGTGAAAATGCTATTCATTGACTACAACTCAGAATTCAACACCATAGTGCCCTCAAAGCTCATCACTAAACTAAGGACTCTGGGACTAAGCACCTCCCTCTGCAACTGGATCCTGGACTTCCTGACAGGCTGCCCCCAGGTGGTAAGGGTAGGTAACAACACATCTGCCACGCTGATCCTCAACACAGGGGCCCCTCAGGGGTTGCGTGCTCAGTCCTCTCCTGTACACCCTGTTCACCCATGACTGCACGACTCCAACACCATCATTAAGTTTGCCGACGACACAACAATGGTAGGCCTGATCACCGACAATGATGAGACAGCCTATAGGGAGGAGGTTAGAGACCTGTCAGTGTGGTACCATGATAACAACCTCACCCTCAACGTGATCAAGACAAAGGAGATGATTGTGGACAACAGGAAAAGGAGGACCGAGGACGCCGCCATTCTCATCGACGGGGTTATAGTGGAGCAGGTCGAGAGCTTAAAGTTCCTTGATGTCCACATCACCAACCTATTCCCCCTCAGGAGACTGAAAACATTTGGAATGTGTCCTCATATCCTCAAAAAGTTCTACAGCTGCACCATCGAGAGCATCCTGACTGGTTGCATCACCACCTGGTATGGCAACTGCTCGACCTCCGACCGCAAGACACTACAGAGGGTAGTGCTTACGGCACAGTACATCACTGGGGAAAAAATTACTGCAATCCAGGACCTCTATACCAGGTAGTGTCAGAGGAAGGCCCAAATAATTGCCAAGGACTCCAGCCACCCTAGTCATAGACTGTTCTCTCTGCTACGTCACGGCAAGCGGTCCCGGAGCGCCAAGTCTACGTCCAAAAGGCTTCTTAACAGCTTCTACCCTCAAGCCATAACACTCCTGAACAGCTAATCAAATGGCTAACCGGACTATTTGCATTGTCCCCACCCCACTCCCCATTTTTACGCTGCTGCTACTCTGTTTATTATCCATGCATAGTCACTTTACCTCTACCTACATGCACATATTACCTCAATTACCTCGACTAACCGGTGTCCCTGCACATTGACTCTGTACCGGTACCCCCTGTATATAGCCTCGCTACTGTTATTTTATTGTGTTATTTGTCTATTTTTTATTATTATTATTATTATTATTATTATTATTATTATTATTATTATTATTATTATATACATCTATAAATTTTTATCCACTTTGACGTTAGACTATTTTGTGTAGATTAATTTAATTAATGAAAAAAAAAATTCATCAATCACACTTTGTAACACAATAAAATGTGAAGAAATCCATAGGGTCTGAATTATTTTTCAATGCACTGTATATACAGTATGAATATATGTATAATGCTAAAAGTAAGATAGACCTACATTGCATTGATTTGTCAGGGATACCGTCTTGTGTTGCCAAACGTCTATCAGTGTACTCTCATATTTGGAGAATATTGTAATCTTATCATCCAGTTATGTTTTATTTATTTTTAAATCCCAGTATTTATTTGTGCAATACAATTTGTGTTTGGGGGGGCTTGGAAAATACTTCCTGTAGGCTATCAAAATACTTAATTTCATGTTTTTTTTAAAAACTCAAAATAATAGCTTTAGCAGCCTCATAAATTCAGCTGTACTGCACATCTGGATTTTTTTAATTAACCAATACTCATATTAAAAGGATTCGTTGAATACATTAATACAAAAATAAAAATGTTTCAGTACAAATATTTGCATTTTTAGACCTATTTGAAGATACATTTTGCTCATACCCTGTTTCTCATGGTTGTCATTGCTGTCTTTTCTCCTGCCTCAGTTTGCAGAGAACACTATCCCACCTGGACAGCAGAGAGATGATGAGACACGGCTGTGCGCAGGCCATATTGACTTTCTTGGTTATCCTCATCTCATGTCCCATGGAGTCAGACTGTGAAGAGGACTCCTACAACTCAATACTGCAGGTAGACACTGCTCTAGTATTTAAATAGTCTTAGAAATGTTAAGGTTTTGCCGTCTTCTCATTGGGTCTTGTAGCCGTTGGTCTGTATCTCACAAATTAAAAAATTAATTTCAAAATAAAGTAAATTTGTTGATACAAACTCTCTGCTTTCCCAGGACAGCCCATATTACCTCAGCAGTGATTTAACTAATTTTAAGAGGTACAGGGACATTCACGACGACACCTTTGTGGGTCTGATGGGCAGGAGGAGTGCAGGTGAGAGTCTGGGACTCCGGGGTCCTAAAGAGCCTTTGTTTGCTGGTAGCTGGCTCTTCAATATGGATGGTCGCGTGCATTATGGATTTATGCAGATACACAGTAGGTTTATCGAAGGCAGCTTGTCTGTGACTAATGCATCTAAAGACAAATTCAGTAAAATGCAGCATTTAGATTGTGGTAACATACTGTACAGTAATATGCAATCATTATTTTCAGGTGTAAATGATCTACCGTCACGAAGAAGTAAGATCAGTAAGTCAAATCTTATCCAACACCTTGGATGCACTATGTAATGATAAGCACTGTTGCATACAGTATGTAATGATAAGCACTGTTGCATACAGTATGTAATGATACAGTTTTTAAAGGACCAGACTCCTCTTTTTCTGTAGGGGACATGGATGATGTCTTTGTGGGCCTCCTGGGTCGCAGGAGCTCCGGGTCAGGTGAGTAACTAGCTACATATGCTACACAGATCTATTGCTGGGTAGAGGGAAACAAAGCCTGGAGAGAGTCTGCCCTCTAGTGGCACTTTGTGGAATTCCTAAATGCCAAAGGAGATTATGGCTAAAGAATGCTGGGGAACGTGTTTACTAACTAAGCCTGTTTAACTTGTTGATCTGTGCTGTTGATAGCCATCCCTCAGCCCTGGAGGGAGGCGGTATACCCACAGCCAAGCGGAGGCATTCTCATCAAGAAAGGGAGACTGAGGCAAGTAGGACTTTTACATGAAATGACCAATCAGTACAAAAACAACAAGTCGGTTAGAGACCATTATGGTCTAATATGGAGTGAGTTGAATCTTCATATTAAATGATTGTTTAATCACTAAAAGAAAGCAACAAAAATAGTACTAGTTATCAGCCCTGTACAGGCTGGACTGCTGTGCTACAGTTTTTAGTGGTGCTCTGTCATCTTTCTAGATCTGACCAATGAGTTGAGCTACGTTTTTCTTGTTCCCTCTCTGCTCAGATTTGTACCCGGTGTATAGGGTCCCGCCTCGTCCCTTTCATCCAACCAAACACCGCACAGCAGACTGCACTACGCCAGACTGTATACACGTCATTCATCCTGAGTTACTTTATTTTCCACTAAGAAACCATTGTCTTGCTGTGATACCACTATTTTTCCTTTTTGTCACCACTATAAAAGGTGAATGAATGAATATCTGTAACACACATGTAAAGTATTACAAATGAATGTAATGTAATGTTAGACATGGTCGTAGTACATTGGGTATGTTATACCATATGAAGGGTTTTGTTGAACAGGATAATATACCAACCAACCGTCGGTACCCCTGGAGTGCCTCTGTCTCAGATGACTGTCACCTCATATCAGGTTTACTGTTCAGTCAATAGAATCAGTCTAATTCAGCCCATCTGGGTGGGGAGAGATAAGAAATACACAGCTGAGTAAACTCACACCTTTGAGAACATACTGTAAAGTATGGTTATATCCCCCTATAATAATATATGGGTATATAACCATATATGACCCTAAAACTTAACTACCCCTCCCCACGATCCCATTCAAACAGAAGAAAGCATAATTGACCCAAAGGTAAAAGTAAAATGTCTTTCTTTAATATGCTGGTTAAAGCACTTTCCATTAAATTGATTAAAATCAATTTAACTCTAACTCTTCTTAAACATACATATACACCAAACATAAATAAACAGAGGCAGTTCTGTACACCGTTCCCTTTGACAAGAATGTAAACTTCACAGAACCAAAACGCAACACTTAAAAAGTGTTGGTCCCATGTTTCATGAGCTGAAATAAAAGACCCCAGAAATGTTCCATATGTACAAAAAGGTTCCTTCTCTCCAATTTTGTGAACAAATTAGTTTACATGCCTGTTAGTGAGCATTTCACCTTTGCCAAGATAATCCATCCACCTGACAGGTGTGGCATATCAAGAAGTTGATTAAACAGCATGATCATTACACAGGGCCACTAAAATGTGCAGTTTTGTCACAACACAATACCACAGATGTCTCAAGTTGAGGGAGCGTGCAACATGCTGACTGCAGGAATGTCCACCAGAGCTGTTGCCAGAGAATTGAATATTCATTTGTCTACCATAAGCCACCTCCAACGTAGTTTTTGAGAATGTGGTAGTACGTCGAACCGGCCTCACAACCGCAGACCACGTGTAACCACGCCAGCCCAAGATCTCCAAATTCGGCATCACCTGAAGGATCGTTAGACCAGCCAACCGGACAGCTGATGAAATTGAGAAATACTCCTATCTGTAATAAAGTCCTGTTGTAAGGAAAAACTCAGTGTTGGTAGAAGCACCACAATCCCTGACAATCCTCTATATACAGTGCCTTCGGAAAGTATTCAGACCCCTTGACTTTTTCCACATTTTGTTACAGCCTTATTCTAAAATGGATTAAAAAAATAATAATTATCCACAGCAATCCACACACACACACACACAATACCCCATAATGGCAAGGTGAAAACAGGTTTGACATTTTTGCTAATTTATTATAAAACAGAAATACCTTTACAGAAGTACTCAAACCCTTCACTATGAGACACAACATTGAGCTCAGGAGCATCCTCTTTCCATTGATCATCCTTAAGATGTTTCTACAACTTGATTGGAGTTCACCTGTGGTAAATTTAATTGATTGGACATGATTTGGAAAGGCACAAACCTGTCTATATAAGGTCCCACAGTTGACAGTGCATGTCAGAGCAAAAACCAAGCCATGAGGTTGAAGGAATTGTCCATAGAGGTCAGAGACAGAATTGTGTTGAGGCACAGATCTGGGGAAGGGTATCAAAACATTTCTGCAGCATTGATGGACCCCAAGAACACAGTGGCCTCCATCATTCTTAAATGAAGAAGTTTGGATCCACCAAGACTCTTTCTAGAGCTGACCGCCCGGCCAAACTGAGCAATCGGAGAAGGGTCTCGGTCACTCTGACAGAGCACCTCTGTGGAGATGGGAGAACCTCCCAGAAGGACAACCATCTCTGCAGCACTCCACCAATCAGGCCTTTATGGTAGAATGGCCAGACGAAAGCCACTCCTCAGTAAAAGGCACATGACAGCCAGCTTGAAGTTTGCCAAATGGCACCAAAAGACTCTCAGACCATGAGAAACAAGGTTCTCTGGTCTGATGAAACCAAGATTGAACTCTTTGGCCTCAATGCCAAGCGTCACATCTGAAGGAAACCTGGCACCATCCCTACGTTGAAGCATGGGGGTGGCAGCATCAGGCTGTGGGGATGTTTTTCAGCGGCAGGGACTGGGAGACTTGTCAGGAGAGGGAAAGAGGAACAGAGATAAGTATAGAGATCCTTGATGAAAACCTGCGCCACTGTGCGCAGGACCTCAGACTGGGGCAAAGGTTCCCCTTCCAATATGACAACGACCCTAAGCACAGAGCCAAGACAATGCAGGAGTGGCTTCGGGACAAGTCTCTGAATGTCCTTGAGTGGCCCTGCCAGAGCCCGGACTTTAACCCGATCAAACATTTCTAGAGAGACCTGAAAATAGCTGCGCAGCAACGCTCCCCATCCAACCTGACAGAGCTTGAGAAGATCTGCAAAGAATGGGAGAAACTCCCCAAATACAGGTGTGCCAAGCTTGTCGTGTCATTCCCAAGAAGACTCGATGCTGTAATTGCTGCCAAAGGTGCTTCAACAAAGTACTGAGTAAAGGGTCTGAATACTTAGTGATTTTTGCTAATTTATTACAAATAAAAAAACAAATGTCTAAAAACCTGTTTTTGCTTTGTCATTATGGGATATTGTGTGCAGATTGATGAGGGAAAAAAACAATTTAATACATTTTAGAATAAAGCGGTAACGTAACAAAATGTTAAAAAAAGGGGGTCTGAATTCTTTCCGAAGGCACTGTATACTGAACAAAAATATAAATGCAACAATTTCAATGATTTTACTGAGTTACAGTTCATATAAGGAAATCAGTTAATTTAAATAAATGAATTAGGCCCTAATCTATGGATTTCACATGACCGGGCAGGGGCACAGCCATGGGGGAGCTAGGCCCAGCCAATCAGAATGAGTTCTCCCACAAAGGAGAAATTATTACAGACAGATATACTCATTTCTTTCATCAGCTGTCCGGTTGGCTGTTCTCAGACGATCCCGCAGGTGAAGAAGCCAGATGTGGAGGTCCTGGGCTGGCGTGGTTACACATGGTTTGCGGTTGTGAAGCCGGTTGGATGTACTGCCACGGTGCACTTGTGTAATTATCATGCTGTTTAATCAACTTTTTGATATGCCACACCTATCAAGTGGATGGATCATCTTAGCAAAGGAAAAATGTTCACTAACAGGGATGTAAACACATTTGTGCACACAACTTTAGAGAAATAAGCTTTTTGTGCATATGGAACATTTCTGGGATCTTTTATTTAAGCTCATGTAAGATGGGACCAACACCTTACATGTTGCGTTTACATTTTGGTTCAGTATAAATAAAACAAATTAACGAAATATTATCTAATCCAACAGAGATAGCTGAATTGATCATGCACAGGTAGGTTCAAGCGACATGTCCAAAAGGCATCTCCACCTTCCAACATAAGGCCTTCCTATTGGCCTAGATCTGAAAAGATCATTCTCAGACTTGTCACAGTGCAGTGTCAAAATGTGCAGCTGACGGCATACAATCATGATTTACAAGGCACAAGCTACTGGGGCTGATAGAGAAAGCCAGGTCTCCTAAGATTCCTCTTTCTCCCTCTCCAAAAGGAGTGGATCTGCTGGTCTTTTTCACGTCTAATTACAGATAATCTTTTCACCTGTCTCTACAGGTATAAATGCAGATCTAAGACCAGGCTTGGTTTTCAACCCCTAGTAGCTTAGGTTTTGATTAGGGTAGGCAAAGCTGATCCTAAATCAGCCAGTAAATCCAGTTATTCTAAGTCATCCAATAATTATTTCATGTGTCTTAAAGAACTGAGGTAATTAAAACATGGATTAAAACTGGAATGAGTTAACAAATAATGTTAAATATAAAACAAGGACTAAAAAGGGATGGGGTTACCGCAGTGACAATCCAACCAACTTACAGCCAAAAGGCCAATCTTGCCATCACAGCAGAAATTCTTTGCAGATCCTTCACCACCCACAGAGTCCTTCACAACAGCACACTTATTTGGAGGCACCACAGTTTGCACCGTCTTTTCACTTTTGTGCAGGTGATTGCACATTGTAACGGTTTTGACTTGAGGTTATAATTTATAGGGGTGCCAGGTAGGTTGTGCCTACCAGAGAAAATATTAGTTTCTCCTTTTAGTTTGATAGGGAATGAGTCCCATCTGGTCCGTCAAGTCTACACCAATACAAAGGACTCATGTAAATGTCAGGATGGAAATGCACGTTTCATGAACCCTTAAAACAATGGAAATAACTTCAAAACAACTGTATTCTTTTGCGTGGATGTATTAACAACATAAATGATCACACACACAATAAGGAGCTTTAAACAGCTCTGGTTCCTTCAGAAATGTCCTGTACCTCGGGCCTAAAAAGAGTCCAGCCCGGTAAACAAGTTCAGGGAACTCAAGTGACCTTAGTCACGCAATGTTTGTCCGTCATACAGTGTAGAGTAAACCCAGTGTCAATCATACAATGAAAAGAACAAATATTTTACCACACATTTCAATAAATCCTCAACTACAACTAACTACATAAATCATCACAGTATACATCACACCCAAAACAAATGAAATACCGTATACAAAAAAGGTTGTAGTCAGTCGGTCAGTCAGAGAAGCCAATCCGCCGACAGATCTCCAGCGGAGAAAGGCCACGAAAACCAACGGAGAGGTGTAGTCCACAGACGCAAAGAGTGGATCCGATCCTGGGTAGATGTTCTATTAGGCTACACAAAGCACACTTTTACATCAACACAACAAACGGAAGAGAGAAGCTTCAGAACTGAGGGTCGAACACATCCTCATTCATGTTTCCATCACAACTCCACTTTTGCGCAGCTGCTGGCTATTTAATTGGGAATTAAAGGGGAAGCGCCCTATTTGAAGGAGAAGCACTGAGACGGTTCAGAAACATTCAGGGCCGTCACAACATGTGTAAAACATGCACGCTCAAATGGCAAGCACACACACACGGCTGCTACTGCTAGTCATCCTGAGCAGCAGCAGGTGGGTCCTTCTCCCCTGCAGCAGCAGGAGGCATCACTTCCTGTTTCCTGTCTGTCCTGGACAGACCCTCCCCCCTCGCCAGCGGCACCCTCGGGATGGCTGGCTGCTCTTTGGAGTACGAGTGTCCCCCCTCCATCTTGTAGCCCAGGGGGGCCGGGGGCTGGTAGCGGTACCTGTAGCCAAAGGCACACAGGTGGTAGGTGTAGTACTCCAGCAGGTACATGAGGGACGCGTCCACATAGTGGGAAGACACAGACAGGTCAGAGCAGCAATTCACCCCCTACGGTACAAAACACCAGGATTAGAGCCAGGATGGGGAAGGGAAAGGATGGGTACAGACAGTGAGGGCAGACCAAGGCCTTTGATCTGTTTAGCATTACACAACAACATATTGTACTAGTAAAGCTATAGTAGTGCTAGTGTCATTTTGTCAGCAAGTCAACAAGTTGATTACCCACTATTACATTGGAACACAATCAGTCCCTTGTCCTTCTGTCTTTTCTTTCAACCTGTCCCAGTTCTGCCTGGGTTCAATAAGGGCATCTCCTGAGATGCTATACCAAAGACCAGGTAGCACAATCCTATAGCAACCACATACTGTAGTCACACTTGCCACACAGTTAGATCCCACTGACAATGAATAGCCTACACATGGTCAAATCAATAAATCCAAGGAATAACTGACTGCTTTTTAAACCATATCAAAGCATGAGCTGCTTCATATGTTTATAGGATAAAGCCAAGGTGAAAGACAACTGGGCCAAAAGGCTTTACCCTCTCATTGGCCACATTGGCATAGCAGCATCCCTGGTAGAACTGGTTTAAATAGGAGAGTTAAGTATCAACACCTGCTATTATCTTGGGCATTCAGTAAATGGTCCATGACACCTTGGTCTATTGATCAGTCTGGTGATTAGGATTTTTTTTGCCAGATACCTCACGATACGTATCACGATTCTATATGTATTGCAATTTGATACTGTGATTTTATTGTCAATGTTCCAAACATATTGCTCACTGAGGGTTTCAAAAATCTGCCAACTTTCCCAGAAATGTTGTAACCGTATATAGGGGAATCTCAGTTGGCTTTGCTCACCTCCTCACCTCTACTCTCCTCTTTTTGAAAATCAAACGTGGAAACAAATGTGCTTGTATGAAATGAGACTCTCCTCTACTTATGCGTCATATAAGCAAATTACGTTTACAGGGGTAATTTCCCCCCATAAGTGTAAAGTGATAAAAACAAATTAAGTTAATGGTGCAAGACATTTCATGAATAAATGGATAATAAGCATATTGTTTTTAAATGTGTCCATGCTTTGCTCCTTCAAGAAAGCAGCTGATTCAAAAGGAAGTGTGGATGATTTATTGCACTTGATAATTCATCGTTCATTACTGATCAGTCTGGACCCAGGTCCTATTATCCATCAGTCTGGACCCAGGTCCTATTATCCATCAGTCTGGACCCAGGTCCTATTATCCATCAGTCTGGACCCAGGTCCTATTATCCATCATTCTAAACTGGTCCTACTCCACACTGCAGAGGTGCAGACCCCATTGTTCTACATTTTAAAGCATAAGAGTATATGGAAATATCGCCTAAGGGCACACTATGATCTTCTAAGAAATTAGGCTACCGTTAATCACAACGCTGCACTCTGTATGAAGAATTAAAGATAAATACACAATTTAATTTCACTCCAGGAAAGAAAACTGCTAATCTAAGAGGATTTATAGGCATACAAATGTACATTGCTACTGTTAATCTGTACCTGGTATATGGTACCGAGTCATGATAAGATGACACAGTCGCATAAAATACCCTAAGCCCTCTGAGGAGAACACGTTTACTATTCACCAGGGAGAAAAGAAACCTGAGCCTCTGAAAATGTATTCTAACAAAGCTGTTCACAATGTGGTTCCTAGAAGACTGCACAAACAGAAAATAGGCCTATACAATAGTAAACTTTATAAAGAAACACGATGGTGATAATGGTGGTCATATAACTCCTTCAACCCAAACCTATCCCCCTTTAGAACACAGGTTGCTTTCGTGGACTGATTTATCAGATAACCAGGAACTACCATCTGCTTCTCCACCTCAAGAAACGTTCAAGCTTGAAGACGTCTGAAATAAAACTGGTGTGACGATCACATCCATTATCAAGATAGAGCTGCCTGGTATATAGACTAGGAAGATGAAACCTCATGCTTTGCTTAACATATAACAATGCACATAAGAAAGTGCATGAGTCATGACTCTTTTTAAATGCATTTCTATTTGAGATCTCAGCCATAAATGTATGTACCAGCTAGAGGTCAACCGATTATGATTTTTCAGCGCCGATACCGATTATTGGAGGACCCAAAAAAGCCGATACCGATTAATACAATCAGCCGATTTAAATCGGTATCGGATTTTTTGGTCCTCCAATAATCGGTATCGGCGGTTTTTTGGTCCCCCAATAAATCGGTATCGGCATTGATTTTAAAAAAAGTAAAAATGTTTTATATATATATATATATATATATATATATATATATATATATATATATATATAAAATAAAACAATGCCAATAATGCCCAAAAAATAAAAAATGTTTTATATAAAATAAAATAATGCCAATTACATCAATACTGAATGAACAATGAACACTTATTTTAACTTAATATAATACATAAATAAAATCTATTTAGTCTCAAATAAATAATGAAACATGCTCAATTTGGTTTAAATGCAAAAACAGTGTTGGAGAAGAAAGTAAAAGTGCAATATGTGCCATGTAAAAAAGCTAACATTTAACTTCCTTGCTCAGAACATATGAAAGCTGGTGGGTTAATATTCCCAGTTCTTCAATATTCCCAGTTAAGAAGTTTTAGGTTGTAGTTATTATAGGAATTATGACGCGTCAACTATTTATCTCTATACCATTTGTATTTCATATACCTTTGACTATTGGGATGTTCTTATAGGCACTTTAGTATTGCCAGCCTAATCTCGGGAGTTGATAGGCTTGAAGTCATAAACAGCGCTGTGAATCAAGTATTGCTAAGAGCTTCTCGCAAACACAGTAAAGTGCTGTTTGAATGAATGTTTACAAGCCTGCTGCTGCCCATCACCGCTCAGTCAGACTGCTCAATCAAATCATAGACTTAATTATAATAAACACAGGAATATGAGCCTTTGGTCATTAATATGGTTGAATCTGGAAACTATCATTTCAAAAACAAAACCTTTATTCTTTCAGTGAAATACTGAACCATTCCATATTTTATCGAATGGGTGGCAACCCTAAGTCTAAATATTGCTGTTACATTGCACAACTATCAATGTTATGTCATAATTATGTAAAATTCCGGAAAATTTGTTCGCAACGAGCCAGGCAGCCCAAACTGTTGCATATACCCTGACTCTGCGTGCAATGAACGCAAGAGAAGTGACAACTTCCCTAGTTAATATTGCCTGCTAACATGAATTTCTTTTAACTAAATCTGCAGGTTTAAAAAAATATACTCCTGTGTATTGATTTTAAGAAAGGCATTGATGTTTATGGTTAGGCACATTCGTGGAACGATTGTGCTTTTTTCACGAATGTTCTTTTGTTAAATCATCACACGTTTGACGAAGTGATTCGATGATAAATTAACAGGCACCGCATTGATTATATGCAACGCAGGACAAGCTAGTTAACCTAGTAATATCATCAACCATGTGTAGTTAAATAGTGATTATGTTAAGATTGATTGTTTTTTATAAGACAAGTTTAATGTTAGCTAGCAACTTACCTTTGCTCCTTGCTGCACTCTCGTAACAGGGGGTCAGCCTGCCGATTACCAATTGTTATGAAAACTTGAAATCGGTCCTAATTAATCGTCCATGCCGATTAATCGGTCGACCTCTAGTACCGGCTTAGCGGCTCTACTTGAAATCTTTCAAGATTAGAAGATAAATACAATCATGTCAAGCCTAGTGTTGACCGCTGGCTGTTAAAACTACCAGCTGGCTCTGACACTACCTACGTGGTGGGGGTGGTTGAGGTGGAAGAGAGCCGACCTCACCTTCCAGTTCTTGCTGTCCTCCTCCAGCTCATGTAGATGAGCCGCTGTCTTCTCTAGGCCGTCGGGCTGAAGTGTTGAGAAGGTCCTCTCGAACCTCACCTGACACAAGAACATGTAGAGTGTACAGGTTCCCACCAGGAAGCCTATGTAGAAGGTGCAGCATGAGCCCAGCACCTTCATGTCAAAATCCAATAATGTGCCTCAAGCTTAATCCCCATGTCAAGAGTCAAGACAAATAAGAGGGACGGAAATAAAATGGTTGGGTTAACTAAGAGCACTGTGATATTTGACAGGCATACAAATAAATGCTATCCATGCTGGGCACTATTCAAAGAGATGGTGGGGAGAGAGAGAGCTAGAGAGACGGGTAAAATCCATTTGAATTCAATCACTTTTTGACAGCACCTGTTTTCATTTGAACTAAACCTTCCAGACATATTTGCCCATTGTAGAAGTGATCAGAAAGTAACCCTTTGGACCTGTAAAATCCATGGAGAATAAGAGCACCTACTCCCAGCTGCCCACTGCACTGAGGCTAGGAAACAGTCACCACCGATAAATCCACGATAATCGAGAATTTCAATAAGCATCTCTCTACGGCTGGCCATGCTTTCCACCTGGCTACCCCAACCCCGATCAACAGCTCTGCACCCCCCGCAGAAACTGGCCAAAGACCCCCCCCCCCCCCCTCCCAAATCCAGACAGCTGATGTTCTGATAGAGCTGCAAAATCTGGATCCCTACAAATCAGCTGGGCTAGACAATCTGGACCCTCTCTTCCTAAAATTATCCACCGCCATTGTTGCAACCCCTATTACTAGTTTGTTCAACCTCTTTTTCGTATTGTCTGAAATTCCTTAAGATTGGAAAGCGGCCGCAGTCATCCCCCTCTTCAAAGGAGGAGACACTCCAGACCCAAACTGCTACAGACCTATATCCATCCTGCCCTGCCTTTCTAAAGTCTTCGAAAGCCAAGTGAACAAACAGATCACCGACCATTTCGAATCCCACCGTACCTTCACCATGCAATCCGGTTTCCGAGCTGGTCACGGGTGCACCTCAGCCACGCTCAAGGTCCTAAACAATATCATAACCGCCTTCGATAAAAGACAGTACTGAGCAGCAGTCTTCATCGACCTGGACAAGGCTTTCGACTCTGCCGATAAGAATACAGTGATTGACAGACTCAACAGCCTTGGTTTCTCTAATGACGGCCTCGCCTGGTTCACTAACGATTTCTCAGATAGAGTTCAGTGTGTCAAATCGGAGGGCCTGTTGTCCGGACCTCTGGCAGTCTCTATGGGGGTGCCACAGAGTTCAATTCTCGGGCCGATTCTTTTTGCTGTATATATCAATGATGTCGCTCTTGCTGCGGGTGATTCTTTGATCCACCTCTACGCAGACGACACCATTCTGTATACATCTGGCCCTTCTTTGGAAACTGTGTTAACAAAACTCCAAACGAGTTTCAATGCCATACAACACTCCTTCCGTGGCCTCCAACTGCTTTTAAAAATGCTAGTAAAACTAAATGCATGCTCTTCAACCGATCGCTGCCCACACCCGCCCGCCTGACTAGCATCACTACACTGGATGGTTCTGACTCAGAATGTGGACAACTATAAATACCTAGGTGTCTGGCTAGACTGTAAACTCTCCTTCCAGACTCATATTAAGCATCTCCAATACAAAATTAAATCTAGAATCGGCTTCCTATTTCACAACAAAGCCTCCTTCACTCATGCTGCCAAACATACCCTCGTATAACTGACTATCCTACCGATCCTTGACTTCGGCGATGTTATTTACAAAATAGCCTCCAACCCTCTACTCAGCAAATTGGATGCAGTCTATCACAGTGTTATCCGTTTTGTCCTAAAGCCCCATATACTATCCACCACTGCAATCTGTATGCTCTCGTTGGCTGGTCCTCACTACATATTTGTTGCCAAACCCACTGGCTCCAGGTTATCTATAAGCCTTTGCTAGGTAAAGCTCTGCCTTATCTCAGTTCACTGGTCACCATAGCAACACCCACCCGTAGCACGCGCTCCAGCAAGTATATCTCACTGGTCATCCCCAAAGCCAACACCTACTTTGGCCGCCTTTCCTTCCAGTTCTCTGCTGCCAATGACTGGAACAAATTGCAAAAAAAGTATTTAAAAACAATTAACTGAAGTTGGAGTCATATCTCCCTCTCTAACTTTAGGCATCAGCTGTCAGAGCAGCTTACCAATCACTGCAGCTGTACACAGCCCATCTGTAAATAGCCCATCCAACCAACTACCTACCTCATTCCATATTTGTTTTTCTGCTCTTTTGCACACCAGTACTTCAACTTGCACATCCTCATCTGCACATCTATCACTACAGTGTAAACTGCTAAATTGTAATTACTTCGCCACTATGGCCTATTTATTGCCTTACCTCATTTGCAAACACTGTATACAAATGTTTCTATTGTGTTATTGACTGTACGTTTTGTTTATCCCATGTGTAACTCTGTTGTTTTTGTTGCACTGCTTTTCTTTATCTTGGCCAGGTCGCAGTTGTAAATAGTGGTGTGGGGGCTGTGCATTGGCAAAGTGGGTGGGGTTATATCCTGCCTGTTTGGCACTGTCCGGGGGTATCATCGGATGGGGCCACGGTGTCTTCTGATCCCTCCCGTCTCAGCCTCCAGTATTTATGCTGCAGTAGTTTGTGTCGGGGGGCTAGGGTCAGTCTGTTACATCTGGAGTATTTCTCTTGTCTTATCTGGTGTCCTGTGTGAATTTAAATATGCTCTCTCTAATTCTCTCTTTCTTTCTTTCTCTTGGAGGACCTGAGCCCTAGGACCATGCCTCAGGACTACCTGGCATGATGACTCCTTGCTGTCCCCAGTCCACCTGGCCATGCTGCTGCTCCAGTTTCAACTGTTCTGCCTGCGGCTACGGAACCCTGACCTGTTCACCGGACGTGCTTGTTGCACCCTCGACAACTACTATGATTATTATTATTTGACCATGCTGGTCATTTATGAACATTAACATCTTGACCATGTTCTGTTATAATATCCACCCGGCACAGCCAGAAGAGGACTGGCCACCCCTCATAGCCTGGTTCCTCTCCTAGGGAGTTTTTCCTAGCCACCGTGCTTCTTTCACATACATTGCTTGCTGTTTGGGGTTTTAGGCTGGGTTTCTGTACAGCACTTTGCGATATCAGCTGATGTACGAAGGGCTATATAAATAAATTTGATTTGATTTGAAATGAGAACTTGTTCCCAACTGGCCTACCTGTTAAATAAAGGTGAAATAAAAATACATTTAAAAAATGCCAAAGTTAACCCATTTTGCATAGTCATTTCCATGTAAAAGGATCCATGAGTACTAACATGTCAAGTTCATAGGAGCATGTCAACATTTGGTGTCAAATGAAAGCTAAGAGTCTACACTTTTCTGAAATTAAGGCATATATATATATATATATATATATATATATATATATATATATATATACACACACACACACACACACACACACACATACTGCTCAAAAAAATAAAGGGAACACTTAAACAACACATCCTAGATCTGAATGAAAGAAATAATCTTATTAAATACTTTTTTCTTTACATAGTTGAATGTGCTGACAACAAAAATCACACAAAAATAATCAATGGAAATCCAATTTATCAACCCATGGAGGTCTGGATTTGGAGTCACACTCAAAATTAAAGTGGAAAACCACACTACAGGCTGATCCAACTTTGATGTAATGTCCTTAAAACAAGTCAAAATGAGGCTCAGTAGTGTGTGTGGTCTCCACGTGCCTGTATGACCTCCCTACAACGCCTGGGCATGCTCCTGATGAGGTGGCGGATGGTCTCCTGAGGGATCTCCTCCCAGACATGGACTAAAGCATCCGCCAACTCCTGGACAGTCTGTGGTGCAATGTGGCGTTGGTGGATGGAGCGAGACATGATGTCCCAGATGTGCTCAATTGGATTCAGGTCTGGGGAATGGGCAGGCCAGTCCATAGCATCAATGCCTTCCTCTTGCAGGAACTGCTGACACACTCCAGCCACATGAGGTCTAGCATTGTCTTGCATTAGGAGGAACCCAGGGCCAACCGCACCAGCATATGGTCTCACAAGGGGTCTTAGGATCTCATCTCGGTACCTAATGGAAGTCAGGCTACCTCTGGCGAGCACATGGAGGGCTGTGCGGCCCCCCAAAGTAATGCCACCCCACACCATGACTGACCCACCGCCAAACCGGTCATGCTGGAGGATGTTGCAGGCAGCAGAACGTTCTCCACGGTGTCTCCAGACTCTGTCACGTCTGTCACGTGCTCAGTGTGAACCTGCTTTCATCTGTGAAGAGCACAGGGCGCCAGTGGCGAATTTGCCAATCTTGGTGTTCTCTGGCAAATGCCAAACGTCCTGCACGGTGTTGGGCTGTAAGCACAACCCCCACATGTGGACGTCGGGCCCTCATACCACCCTCATGGAGTCTGTTTCTGACCATTTGAGCAGACACATGCACATTTGTGGCCTGCTGGAGGTCATTTTGAAGGGCTCTGGCAGTGCTTCTCCTGCTCCTCCTTGCTCAAAGGCGGAGGTAGCGGTCCTGCTGCTGGGTTGTTGCCCTCCTACGGCCTCCTCCACGTCTCCTGATGTACTGGCCTGTCTCCTGGTAGCGCCTCCATGCTCTGGACACTACGCTGACAGACACAGCAAACCTTCTTGCCACAGCTCGCATTGATGTGCCATCCTGGATGAGCTGCACTACCTGAGCCACTTGTGTGGGTTGTAGACTCTGTCTCATGCTACCACATGAGTGAAAGCACCGCCAGCATTCAAAAGTGACCAAAACATCAGCCAGGAAGCATAGGAACTGAGAAGTGGTCTGTGGTCCCCACCTGCAGAACCACTCCTTTATTGGGGGTGTCTTGCTAATTGCCTATAATTTCAACCTGTTGTCTATTCCATTTGCACAACAGCATGTGAAATTTATTGTCAATCAGTGTTGCTTCCTAAGTGGACAGTTTGATTTGACAGAAGTGTGATTGACTTGGAGTTACATTGTGTTGTTTAAGTGTTCCCTTTATTTTTTTGAGCAGTGTATAGCCACCCACCCATTTTCCATTGTAAAAACTTGGAATAAGAGAAGGCTTTGATTTCTTGTCAAACAGATGGAAAAGGGGTGTTAGAAAACATCAAGTCTTAAATGGAATTAGAAATACATAAAAACACAGTAATGTTGAAGTAAAGACCCCTGACAACTAATATCAACACTTTATTTAGTTTGAGACATTTTTCTGCCTTCTGTAAGTTTAAGAAACATTGCATTGTGCCTTGAAAATCTGTAATCAAAAACCCGCATATCTTTCAGATATTTTGTCATTTCTCTCCCTCATGTGGATAATGAAAGTTCACAGAAGTAACAGTAAAGGTAGACCTATCAATTAGTTAGTGTTTTTACTGATATCAATTTTGTTTATGAATTATTAAGTGATTAAAACTCAAAATTCTGTTACCAAATTGGTAACAGAACAAAATAATTTCTGCAGTTTAATTAGCTACAATGGAAAATCATAGTAGTCACAAACCACAGTTGGGTCTACTGCTACTGTCCTCCCTTCCACTGGCATACTGTTATGTTCAGCTGTTGCCCGTTTCTGTCATCTGGTGGTTAAAAAGTCTGGACAGTCTCTCTTTCCCTCCCTCTCTCATTAATGTCACCTGTCCCATCTCTTACAGAAACCTACCCAAGAGCCTTTCTCCTTCCATTTACTGTAACCAGCATCCTCACGCACTGAGCAACGTCCATGGATGTTGAAAAGTAGCTGAAATTTGGTCAGTCCACCCTGGCCTTGAATTCAACGTCCACAGATGTTTTTTGGTCTGGTCCAGACTAGCCTTGATTCAAAATCTGAAGCAATCATAAATATCTGTTTCACAAGCTTGGACAGCACAGTACAGTAAAGTAGACCACAGTACAGTAAAGACAAGCAGAGTATAGTACAGTCCTGTACTGTAGAATAGTAGAGTTCAGTACAGTACACAGTAGAGCCCACCAGAGTTGAGTATTCTATAATGTACTTCACTAAACTCTACTTTAGTGAACTATACTCTATGCATTGTACTGTTCTGTTCAGCAGTACTGTACTCTAATGAGCTCTACTGTGCTGTACTTTGATGTCCAAATTTGTGAAACATAGACATCTATGATTGGTTCAGATTTGGTCCGGTAGGGAGCAACAAAGTTTGGTGCCGGAGATTATTAAAATAATAGCCAGTGTGTAGAATAATACCAATATGCAAAGGATGATATTGCTTATGTCTACCTTTGTGTACCTATTTAGGATACATCACCATGAAAAATACATTAATTTCCATAATTACGCGTTTAGGTCAGGGAACCATGAAATTCCATTACCGCTTGCTGTAGTTCAATAACCAAAATAGATGTTTTTAAACTCAAAGTGTAATGCCATAGCTGACACCTCATTCTTTTGGAGCAGAGATTTAACAGCGCTTTTGGGAAATGTGGTCACATAAAAAAACTGAGGGAGATTCTACTGAAATTGTGTAACCAAACTTTGCATTTGCACAGTTCTTCCAGTAAAGGTGTTTATCAAATGTTCAGTGTCAATTGTTAAAAGTAGTCCTTGTGCAGAGTTGTATGGTTTGTTAAACTTTGAAATAAATGTTTTTTTTTTTTATTGGTCATATATTTTATGTGAAAAAAAAAGAGAAAATCACAGCTCAATTCCGTTACCGTGGAATTGCCCATACCAGACCACAGTGGTGTGAAGTACTTAGGTAAAAGTACCTTAAAGTACTACTTATGTAGTTTTTGGCATATCTGTACTTTACTATTTATATTCTTGACTACTTTTACTTCACTACATTCTTAAAGAAAATTGTAATTTTTACTCCATACATTTTCCCTAACACCCAAAAGTACTCGTTACATTTTGAATGCTTAGCAGGACAGAAAATGGTCCAATTTGCACACTTATCAAGAGAAAATCCCTGGTTATCCCTACTGCCTCTCATCTGGAGGACTCACTAAATTATGTCTGAGGTGTTGGAGTGTGACCCTGGTTTTCTTAATATAAGGAATTTTTTATTACTCGTACTTTTACTTTTGATACTTTAGTATATTTTAGCAACTACATTTACTTTTGATACTTCAGTATATTTAAAACCAAATACTTTTAGACTTTACTCAGGTAGCATTTTACTGGGTGACTTTCAATTGAGTTATTTTCTATGAAGGTAACTTTACTTTTACTCAAGTATGAGAATTTAGTACTTTTTCCACCACTGCCCCACCATAACATGAGACATCCATGTCTTCATCACTGAAAAGATCAAAAGGTGGAGATTGATATAATTTAAAAGCTTACAAAAAGTGTTGTTAAACTATTTATTGAAAAAAAGTTAAAATTTTGTAATTTTTTTAACCTTTAATTAAGATCAATTCTCTAAAAACGAGTAAACAAATATATATCAGTTGAAGTTGGAAGTTTAAATGCACCTTAGCCAAATACATTTAAGCTCAGTTTTTCACAACTCCTGACATTTAAGAATGTGAAATGTGAAATGTCAGAATAATAGTAGAGAATTTTTTATTTTAGCTTTTATTTCTTTCATCACATTTCCAGTGGCTCAGAAGTTCACATACACTCAATTAGTATTTGGTAGCATTGCCTTTAAATTGTTTAACTTGGGTCAACGTTTCAGGTAGCCTTCCAAAATAAGTTGGGTGAATGTTGGCCCATTCCTCCTGACAGAGCTGGTGTAACTGAGTCAGGTTTGTAGGCCTCCTTGCTTGCACATGCTTTTTCAGTTCTGCCCACAAATTTTCTATATGATTGAGGTCAGGGCTTTGTGATAGCCACCCCAATACCTTGACTGTTGTCCTTAAGCCATTTTGCCACAACTTTGGAAGTATGCTTGGGGTCATTCTTGGCGTGACCCTGGACAACACCCTGTCGTTCTCCACTAACATCAAGGCGGTGACCCGATCCTGTAGGTTCATGCTTTACAACATTCGCAGAGTACGACCCTGCCTCACACAGGAAGCGACACAGGTCCTAATCCAGGCACTTGTCATCTCCCGTCTGGATTACTGCAACTCGCTGTTGGCTGGGCTCCCTGCCTGTGCCATTAAACCCCTACAACTCATCCAGAACGCCGCAGCCCGTCTGGTGTTCAACCTTCCCAAGTTCTCTCACGTCACCCCGCTCCTCCGCTCTCTCCACTGGCTTCCAGTTGAAGCTCGCATCCGCTACAAGACCATGGTGCTTGCCTACGGAGCTGTGAGGGGAACGGCACCTCCGTACCTTCAGGCTCTGATCAGGCCCTACACCCAAACAAGGGCACTGCGTTCATCCACCTCTGGCCTGCTGGCCCCCCTACCTCTGAGGAAGCACGGTTCCCGCTCAGCCCAGTCCAAACTGTTCGCTGCTCTGGCACCCCAATGGTGGAACAAGCTCCCTCACGACGCCAGGACAGCGGAGTCAATCACCACCTTCCGGAGACACCTGAAACCCCACCTCTTTAAGGAATACCTGGGATAAGATAAAGTAATCCTTCTAACCCCCCCCCTTAAAAGATTTAGATGCACTATTGTAAAGTGGTTGTTCCACTGGATATCATAAGGTGAATGCACCAATTTGTAAGTCGCTCTGGATAAGAGTGTCTGCTAAATGACTTAAATGTAAATGTAATGTAAATGTCATTGTCCATTTAGAAGACCCATTTGCAACCAAGCTTCAACTTCCTGACTGACGTCTTGAGATGTTGCTTCAATATATCCACATAATTTATCTATTTTGTGAAGTGCACCAATCCCTCCTGCAGCAAAGCACATGATGCTGCCACCCCCGTGCTTCACGGTTGGGGTGGTGTTCTTCGGCTTGCAAGCCTCCCCCTCTTTCCTCCAAACATAAGGATGGGCATTATGGCCAAACGGTTCCATTTTTGTTTCATCAGACCAAAGGGCATTTCTCCAAATAGTACGATCTTTGTCCCCATGTGCAGTTGCAAACCGTAGTCTGGCTTTTTTATGGCGGTTTTGGAGCAGTGGCTTCTTCCTTGCTGAGCAGCCTTTCAGGTTATCAAATCAAATCAGTACCGGTTTTTGTACCGGTTTCCAAGGTCCTTTGCTGTTGTTCAGGGATTGATTTGCATTTTTCGCTCCAAAGTACATTCATCTCTAGAAGACAGAACGTGTCTCCTTCCTGATCGGTATGACGGCCGAGTGGTCCCATGGTGTTTATACTTGCGTGCTATTGTTTGTACAGATGAACATCGTACCTTCAGGCATTTGGAAATTGCTCCCAAGGATGAACCAGACTTGAGGTCAATAATTTTTTTTTTTTAGGTCTTGGCTGGTTTCTTTTGATTTTCCCATGATGTCAAGCAAAGAGGCACTAAGTTTGAAAGAAGGCCTTGAAATACATCCACAGGTACACCTCCAATTGACTCCAATGATGTCAATTAGCCTATCAGAAGCTTCTAAAGCCATTACATAATTTTCTGGAATTTTCCAAGCTGTTTAAAGGCACAGTCAACTTAGTGCATGTAAACTTCTGACCCAGTGGAATTGTGATACAGTGAATTATAAGTGAAATAATCTGTCTGTAAACAATTGTTGGAAAAACTACTTGTGTCATGCACAAAGCAGATGTCCTAACCGACTTGCCAAAACTATAGTTTGCTAACAAGACATTTGTGGAGTGGTTGAAAAACAAGTTTTAATGACTCCAACCTAAGTGTATGTAAACTTCCGACTTCAACTGTATATATTCGCATATGTTGTATCGTAGACCCTATTTTACATAATCGAAGGTTGTGTTGTGCCCGCCATCGGTTGAGACAACATTCTCTTGAATACAGGGTGGGTGTCATGTTTTGGTTGATAAATATACTGAAATGGGAATACAATTTTTATTTAAATTTTCAAATGGTACCACAAAGACAGTTGGACGACCACACATCAGAGAATGTTGACTTAAAATAGGAATATCTTGATTTAAAATTATACAGTCAGTCATCCATAGGAAACATTACATATCTGGTCCGAATTAAGATTGAATGATGTCTGCAGAAAGAACAGGGTGTCAGCTAAGCAATTGACTTTGAAAAAAGATATCTTTCTTAATGAACTACAGTAAGTGAAGTGGATTTAGGCTACACCCGGTAAATGAATTGCGGAAATGGAATTTCATCATGGGTCCCTGATCTATATGCATATGAATGTCATTTTCCTAAATAGGTACACAAAGGTATAAATATGCATCCTTTGCATATTTGGGTATTATTATACACAGTATAATTTTTTTTTATGAGCTCGGCACCCAAACAAGACCAAATTTGGTTTGTCGGACCAAATCTGAACCAAAGATAGACATCTATGTTTCACAAATTTGGACATCAAAGTACAGCACAGTAGAGTTCAATACGTTACAGTAGAATACAGTAAAGGTATAGTAGAGTTTTGTACATTATAGAGGAGTAACAGATTATATGTAAGGGATTACAAAAAACGGTAACTGTAATCAGAAAGGATGTTTGTAACAAAAATCTTTGACACTTCTCAATGACATTCAAATCAGTATTGAAAAAAGACGCAAGTTTAAGTTTGTTCCACCAGAGCAAGTCTGACCACAAGTCAGAGACCACTATGATGACACACTAATGTGTTTGAAGGATCGCGGGTAAAGAGCAGGAATAGGTTTTTGTAGGCTACAGTCCAAGCTATGGCTTCCAATGGTGCGACTGCTGTCAGCATCCAAAGATTTCCCAACTTTAATACAAACTTGGAGGTAAGGATGACAGCAGTGCTGTAGTCTACGGCGATATGGATATCACTTACTGATATCTACATAGCGCATTGATGTGAATCAAACTGCTGCTCTCTCATTTAGATATTTGCGCCTTACGGATTGTGGTTGTTGTGCATGGCTGTACACAAATCTAGATGTGTATTTGAACCCAATAATGGTTGAATTCAAGACGTTTAAGCTGTCTATCACTCATTGTTTTTGAAACCAGTTGACACCTACTCAATCAAGGGTTTTTCTTTAATTTTACAATTTTCTACATTGCAGAATAATAGTGAATATCAACACTATGAAATAACACATATGGAATCATGTAGTAACCATAGGTGTTAAACAAATCAAAATATATTTTATATTTGAGATTCTTCAAAGTAGCCACCCTTGGCCTTGATGACAGCTTTGAACACTCGTGGCATTCTCTCAACCAGCTTCATGAGGTAGTCACCTGGAATGCATTTCAATGCTGAGCATTTGTTGGCTGCTTTTCCTTCACTCTGCGGTCCAACTCACCCCAACTGGGTTGAGGTCGGGTGATTGTGGATGACAGGTCATCTGATGCAGCACTTCATCAATCTCCTTCTTTGTTAAATAGCCCTTACACAGCCTGGAGGTGTGTTTTGGGTCATTGTTCTGTTGAAAAACAAATGATAGTCCCACTAAGCCTAAACCAGATGGGATGTCGTATCACTGCAGAATACTGTGGTAGGCATGCTGGTTAAGTGTGCTTTGAATTCAAAATAAATCACTTACAGTGTCACCAGCAAAGCACCCCCACACCATCACGCTTCCTCCTCCATGCTTCACGGTGGGAACCACACATGCAGAGATCATCCGTTCACCTACGCTGCATCTCACAAAGACACAGCGGTTGGAACCAAAAATCTCCAATTTGGACTCATCAGACCAAAGGAGAGATTTCCACCAGTCTAATGTCCATTGCTCGTGTTTCTTGGGCCAAGCAAATCTCTTCTTATAATTGGTGTCCTTTAGTAGTGGTTTCTTTGCAGCAATTTGATCATGAAGGCCTGATTCACGCAGTCTCCTCTGAACAGTTGATGTTGAGATGTGTCTGAACTCAATGATGGTGCAATCTGAAGTGCAGTTAATTGCCATTTTCTGAGGCTGGTAACTAATGAACTTATCCTCTGCAGCTGAGGTAACTCTGGGTCTTCCTTTCCTCTGGCGGTCCTCATGAGAGCCAGTTTCATCATGGCGCTCGATTGTTTTTGCGACTGCACTTGAAGAAACTTTCAAAGTTCTTGACATTTTCAGCACTTACTGACCTTCATGTCTTAAAGTAATGATGGACTGTCGTTTCACTTCGTTTATTTGAGCTGTTCTTGCCATAATATGCACTTGGTCATTCACCAAATAGGGCCATCTTCTGTATTCCACCCCTACCTTGTCACAACACAATTGATTGACTCAAACGCATTAAGGAAACACATTCCACAAATTAACTTAACAAGGCACACCTGTTATTTGAAATGCATTCCAGGGTGTGCAAAGCTGTCAAGAAAAGCATTTCTCATGAAGCTGATTGAAAGAATGCCAAGAGTGTGCAAAGCTGTCATAAAGGCAAAGGCTGGCTACTTTGAAGAATCTCAAATAAACAAATCAAAATATATTTTATAACACTTTTTTAATTATTACATGATTCCATATGTGTTATTTCATAGTTTGATGTCTTCATTAATATTCTAAAATAGTAAAAATAAAGAAAAACCTTGGAATGAGTAGGTGTGTCCAAACTTTTGACCGTTACTGTGTGTGTGTGATTACACACACACACACACTAATTGATTCTGCAAGAATATAACTTATGCCTCATGACATTAGTTCAACTGTCACACTCCATGAGAACCAAAAATATAAGCTTGTTTTACTCCAATGTTTGTAAACATTGTACATGTAAACAAACACTGTATAGTCTCATAACATGGTTAAAACAATAATTTTGATATCATGGATGGTCAGTCCTTGCATCCATAGCTCTATGTATTCATCTGAGAGTGGTTACATTTCTCCAGGCCCATCCCTCAGCTTTTTTACCACAGTTGTATCAGTGGATTTGCCGTTTAATTAAACAGCTGCCTATTATCAAGATATCAAAAGTGTCACCAACAAAAAGGTGAACAATAGGCCTAAAGCAAATGTAGCATATGGCATTCATTTTTCACATGTAAATAGCACTTCTCCGTAGTGCTCAAAGCATGCCACTCCATGAGCGCAGCAATTATTTTTCAACTCTAATCAATGAGCCCAATCAGTCCTCCATGACAACAAAATCATAAACAACAGAGTAGGGCTGGCTAATAACTCCTTAGTTTTGGAGTTATGCTCAGGTAAATTAATATGGCTAATCTATACTTTCATATTTCCAAGTCCTATTCTGGAACAAGCCTACATAACCAACCCATAAAGTAAAATGTAACATCCATATATATGGCCAGCTATGTAAACTTTGACATTGATTTATCCTGCAATAGATGTCAATCAATTGGTAACATACATTTGTCTTCTTCTAATGCCTATTTTTTAAATGTTATTTATCCTTGATTTAACCAGGTAAGCCAGTTGAGAACAAGTTCTCATTTACAACTGCGACCTGGCCAAGATAAAGCAAAGCAGTGTGACAGAAACAACAACACAGAGTTACACATGGAATAAACAAACGTACAGTCAATAACACAATAGATAAGTCTATATACAGTGTGTGCAAATGAAGTAAGTAAGATTAGGGAGGTAAGGCAATAAATAGGCCATATTGGCAAAATAATTACAATTTCGCAAATAAACACTGGAGTGATAGATGTGCAGAAGATGAATGTGCAAGTAGAGATACTGGGGTGCAAAGGAGCAGAAAAAAATATATATAAATAAAATAAATAACAATAAGGGGAGGAGGTAGTTGGATGGGCTATTTACAGATGGGCTATGTACAGGTGCAATGATCTGAAAGCTGCTCTGATAGCTGATGCTTAAAGTTAGTGAGGGAGATATGAGTCTCCAGCTTCAGTGATTTTTGCAATTCGTTCCAGTCATTGGCAGCAGAGAACTGGAAGGAAAGGCAGCCAAAGGAGGAATTGCTTTGGGGATGACCAGTGAGATTTACCTGCTGGAGCACATGCTATGGGTGGGTGCTGCTATGGTGAACAGTGAGCTGAGGTGGGGCTTTACCTAGCAAGGACTTATAGATGACCTGGAGCCAGTGGGTTTGGCGACGAATATGAAGCGAGGACCAGCCAACGAGAGCATACAGGTCGCAGTGGTGGGTAGTATATGGGGCTTTGGTGACGAAATGGATGGCACTGTGATAGACTGCATCCAATTTGCTGAGTAGAGTGTTGGAGGCTATTTTGTAAATGACATCGCCGAAGTCAAGGATCAGTAGGATAGTCAGTTTTACGAAGGTATGTTTAGCTGCATGAGTGAAGGAGGCCAATTCTAGATTTAATTTTGGATTGGAGATGCTTAATATGAGTCTGGAAGGAGAGTTTACAGTCTAGCCAGACACCTAGATATTTATAGTTGTCCACATACTCTAAGTCAGAACCATCCAGAGGTGTGATGCTAGGTGGGCGGGCAGATGCGGGCAGCGATCGTTTGAAGAGCATGCATTTAGTTTTACTTGCATTTAAGAGCAGTTGGAGGCCACGGAAGGAGAGTTGTATGGCATTGAAGCTCGTCTGGAGGTTAGTTAACACAGTGTCCAAAGAAGGGCCAGAAGTATACAGAATGGTGTCGTCTGCGTAGAGGTGGATCAGAGAATCACCAGCCACAAGAGCGACATCATTGATGTATACAGAGAAAAGAGTCGGCCCGAGAAATGAACCTTGTGGCACCCCCAAAGAGACTGCCAGAGGTCCGGACAACAGGCCCTCCGATTTGACACACTGAACTCTATCTGAGAAGTAGTTGGTGAACCAGGCAAGGCAGTCATTTGAGAAACCAAGGATGTTGAGTCTGCCGATAAGAATGCGGTGATTGACAGAGTCGAAAGCCTTGGCCAGGTCGATGAATACAGCTGCACAGGGGAAAGTAATCTAAAAGTAACTGAATGTAATCAGATTACATTACTGAGTTTGGGTAATGGAAAAGTTGTGTTACTGATTACAATTTTGGACAGGTAACTAGTAACATTAATTTTATGAAGTAACTTACCCAGCCCTGGTATTTAATAACTCTAGCGTGCTCTAAGGTGTACAATACTGAACGCTACTCTACAGTACTGTATTTTACTGTGCTGTCCAAACTTGTGGATCCAACTGTGGTTTGTGACTACTATGACTTCCCATTGTACCCAATTAAATTGCAGAATTTGTTTTAAAATCACCAATGGCCTCATTCCATGGTAACATCCCTTGAGCAGATTCATTCCTGTCATGCAGCTCAGAAATTTCGAATTTTATTTCCACTTTGACATTAAAGTATTGTGTATATTGTTGACAAAAAAATCACAATTAAATACATTTTAATCAAACTTTGTAACACAATAAAATGTGATGATATCCAATGAATACTTTTAAATACTTTTGTAAGGCACTGTAGCTAAACACATACAGTACATGGCTTAACAAAAATTAACAAAGTGTGGCAGGGTCACACTGTTTGTTGGCTGGAAACAAATTACATTGTAGGCCCTACAAAAAAAACGTCTGGTGGAGATATCAAAAGAGAACTGGGTAGTCAGGTTAGCTCGCACTTACCGTTACTTGAATTCAATTGCCTAAAGTCACTCTTTGGTCCAGTTGAAACGTGGGAAAACTGTGGCGCGTGTTGGACTAAGATTAACTATAATTTAGACATTTGCTCACGAGTTAAACACAATTTCGTCAAAACAAATACTATATTCCACTTGGCGTTAAACTAGTGAGAGAAGTGAACAGTCTTTTCTTATCTTTCCTTGGAGTATTCTTCAGCTTGCTTAATAGCTATGTTGTCGCTAGCCGCCTCATCTCACATCATCAATTTTAGACAGCCAGCTAACGTTAGCATGGATGAGAAATGAGACATCAATTCCAATTGTTAGCCTACAACAATACCGATTATCCGGTGTCTTTCACTGGTGCGTAAAGTCCGTTCATTTATTACTGTCAATAGGAAATTCAACTACTTTAGCCACATGTTAAACTTCGATGTTAAAAGCCTCTTTATGGGTGGGTGGGCTGCACAATGAGGTACTGGAAACGTCAACATCAAGGGTGTATTCATTACGGAACCCGTTTAAGAAGCAAAGAGAGCAAAACTAGTTTATATTGGACCGATTCAGGTTTCGTTTAAGAAACGTTTTGCAACAGAATAGGCGGATTAAATACACTCCAGTTTCTGATAATATACATTATATACAATATATGATATATATACAATATATGATATATATACATATATATATATATATATATATATATACATACATATATATATATACACACATACAATACATTATATTATAATGTGCAGGCCCACAAAATGTATCAATCCCTTGATTGGTTAATCCTTTGCGGTTTCTTGCCTTAGTCCCCGCCCTCTATTTCTATTCGACACGCAACAGGCACAACCATCATTGAGTGGCACCAGAACATAGTAGTCATTGACGTAAGGTAAACGTTCTAACCAAGTAGCTACTGTACTAGAAAATATTATCTTTATGATAAAAGCTTAATTACTTCAAAAAAATGTGGATGAAAGTGTGAGGGTGTTGTGGGGTTGTTGACAGAAAAAGCAGTCGTTTCCTCCATATAGGCCTATCACCTGAAAATTGAAACCACTGAGGGAATTCCTCAAAATATCAATTAACACTGTGGCATTTCTTGCCCATGTTTTTTCTAATGGTCTTTATTTTAAATCAGCTAGGTATGAGTATGCAGATTTTACAAGAGAGCTCAAAATTACTTTATAACATCCCTCAGGGAAGTGTGCTTATAATGGTTGTAACTTCATATAAAAATAATCCCCTCACATGTTCAAGCCAAACTATTTATATATTTTGAGGAGCTACAATAACGCGATCACGACACGCAGGTTAAAATATCAAAACAAACTGAACTAATTATATTAATTTGGGGACAGGTCGAAAAGTATTAAACATGGAAATGTAGCTAGCTAGCTTGCAATTGCTGGCTAATTTGTCCTATTTTGCTAGCTTGCTGTTCCTAGCTAATTTGTCCTGGGATATAAACATTGAGTTGTTATTTTACCTGAAATGCACAAGACCCTCTACTCCGACAATTAATCCACACATAAAACGATCAACCGAATCGTTTCTAGTCATCTCTCCTCGTTCCAGGCCTTTTCCTTTTCTTGACTTTATAATGCGATTGGCAACTTTAATAAATTAGGTGCATTTCCGCCACTGACCTCATTCGTCTTTCAGTCCCTGCTGGGTACCTGCTTCTAACAACCAATGAGGAGATGGGAGAGGCAGGACTTGCAGTGCGATCTGCATCAGAAATAGAACTGACTTCTATTTTAGACCTTGGCAAAGCAGACACTCGTTGGTGCACGCAATAATTGAATAATATAGATTTCAAAATTTATTTTGCAACGCTCGCGCAGGCGAGGTGTAGTCAGCCTGTGACGCCTTCGACATCTCTGAAAAAAACTTTGCACAAAAAAATGCCGCATTCAAGTGCTAGTCGGAACTAGGAAACGCTGACATTTCCGAATTGCTAACTGGTTGTAGTTATACATGTACTGCGTTCATTCAGTTAGCAAGTCAGAAACGTCAGTTTCCTAACCAGTTCCCTAATATTACAGTTTATGTTGTCCTATGCCAAGGTTGTAACTTGAAAATGAAGTTATTGATAAGAACAGCTGTCCTATGAACACAATGTTGAAAAGATAACGTTTTGGCTGAACAGGCGTTGAATGACATTTAACCAATTTCTCTCACTAGATGAGCTCCAATACTTATTTCAGAGAAATTACATTTTAGTATCCTTTGGTTCTAAATGCCATTAAAGCTAAATATAATCTGGAACTTCAAATAACGGTTTTGAACATTCAAAATGTATAAATGTCAAGTTTCCAGAAACATCTAATCTTTTAAAATACTACAAAATCCATATGAAGTATGATTATTTCAACAAGCATGTCCATTTCACAATGACCAAATTAACTTGGTAATGTAATTAAAGAGTAAAAGCTATACTAAACGACACTCGTTCTGATTGAAATAATTCAAAACTAGTATTAGTTTGAGTACCAGCCTCTTAAGCTAACATTCCACTCCTTGTCATTGCCAAAGAGACTGTTTAATACGCGTGGGACTTATAGTGGAGTTGCTCATTGGCTGCCGGAATTAACATATTTTCCTTGACAACATATGGAGCCTCGGAAATAGAACGATAATTTAAAACGAAGTCTAAAGCAAACATTTAGCTGTTAGCAAGCTGAATTAAGACATTTTGTGGTTGGAATTTCAGTATGTATTTAGTTTGATAATTTAGACATGTGCTACTGTAGCAACTTTCAACAGACTGGTTTCATCTGGACAAAAAAAAAAAAAAAAAAAGCAACCGGATTCCAACATGTTCTGTGGAGAAAAAAAAGTGACAAGAGTTCCGATCGAATCAGGATCTGCTGGAGCTCATTAATAATAGAATGTTCATTAAAGATAGTAGAAAGGCCAGCCTCTTTGGCACATGACATGGAGTACAGAGAGTGGAGAGACTGGTACCCAGCCTACAACAGCATATGTGTCTCACTCTTTCAGGATTCCGAACCTGCATTCTTTTTAAACATTGCAGAAATTTAAAAAAAAAAAATTAAAAAAATTTTTTTGAACATAACACTCCTTTCGCAAACATATTGTATTCATCCAGTTGTTAAGCCAAGTGTAAATGCCAGGTCAATTCCTCAATTGCATCACTCATTGAGGTGATTTAATCAGTGTAGAGCAGCAAACAAATACAGAGGAGTAATTATAAGCACTGCTATGTGGATACAGGAGAGCATCATAGTTCTGTAGAAATGCAAAGTTCATCATATACAGTCCAAGAAAGAGAAATTTTCACATGTGCAAATTGTCCAGTCCATGGTGTTTTTCACCCTCCTGATTCCAACTGATAGCAATCAACATTGAAATAATGCTTTTTCAGCCATCACATTGGGCTCTCACTAGAGAGAAAAAAAACTGACACTATTACACTACCACAGCTGAGACAATTGGATTGGTTTGTGCAAGGGACATAAGTGCCTGATACGGACACAACACATTTCTGAGTGTGGAAACAGGTGTGTCTGTGGACACTGGTTTTACCAGTGGGGCCCGAGGGGCGGCTGAGACTTGACAGTGAGTTCAGAGCTCTGACAGGGGAGAGGGACACGCCCTGTCTCCAAGCCTCCACAGGTGCTTGGTTCCCACGATGCGAGGAAACGTCTCCCCAGAGCTCATAACTCCACATCGTCTGAGTCCGGTGCACTACTGGTGGATTGGGCCTCTTCCTGTCTCTCTCCCCATACAAATCTGTAGTTGTTTTCCAACTCCTGCTGTCTCTTTTGCTCCTTGTAAACCTCTTCTGTTCCCCCTGTCTGAGAGAAATACAGGGAAGAGCAAAAGAATAGCTCACACAATTACTCATATTACTTAGACTTCTTCCAAAATGTTGAACTGCTTCACTATCAATTGCTTATATTGGTTTTGAGTGCAGTCATTGAACCAAATAGAGAAAATGTCCTTACAGATCTCTTTCAACACATATCAAAACCCTTTTTCTAGACAGAAGAGAAAATTCTGTAGTGTTTCTTAAAAGGTTGATTTTTTAAAAATTGTAATTACCAGTAGGTTGATGAGCAGCTCTCTGAAGGACTTGGTATCTTCTTCAGTCAACCACTGGTCCCCAGCCTCCTCAGCTGTCCTTCGTGTTATAATCTTCACCTCAATTTTACCTTTAAAAAATCATTAGCAACATTACAATACTAACAGGCGTTTCACATACACCAAAGCGCGCGCGCGCACACACACACACACACACACACACACACACTAGAATATGGACAGCTTAAAATGTGCAACTCTGCACAAACATGAATGTCAGCCAGCAACCCTATTGAAAAGGTTCTGGCACAATACCATATACAGTAAGCAATAATATACGAAATGAGAACAGATAATAGAAACGAGACATGGAAAGCACACAAGAGACAGATGAAAATGGATGAGACAGTGTGACTGTTGCATCTACACATCTTAAATATATATTTCATGCTATGTGAGGCCTAAAATCAGATAAGCCTATTTTGAAATGTTAATATGGCAAGCACACCGAGAAGCTTCCTCAGATAATATGTTCACACATTAACTTTGCCACACACCAACAGAGATCTGAAGGGAATTTAAAAACCCATTTCAACAGATACGAGATCATGCAAAGCGTAGCTCTGTTTTGCCAGTGACCCCCTTCTATTTTTGGAACCTGACCTAAATAGCCCAAATTAGATCAGAAGAGTGACATGATCATACGCTAAAGATATCAGGAGGAAAAGAGAGACGGGCCGTGTGTTTTTGGGCACTCCCCTTCCTACCTTCGGCCTTCAGTCCCGCCTTCTCTAGCTGTTCTTTAACCACGTCCTTAATGTGCTGCCACTGGGGGTCACCTTCGCCCATCTCCTGAACTTTGACCTCCCCATCGGAACTGCTGCCTGTCTTATACTTAGTAACTCTGATCTTAACAAGGTCGTCAGCCGCTTGGTCTGGGGTGACGAGACAAAAGAGGGACAAACAACAGAGGTCACCTCCCAACAAGTAAAAGTAGGGCAACAGGATGTAGGAGTTAAAGCCAGCAATGTGGGTGGGATCTCTCAAGAGATTTAAATTCACTACCGGTATTCTAGGATTCCCTTTCTCTATATATGGGACTGTCAGTATGCCGATATAGCCTACTCCCATTTTACTCTCCCCTGAGCATTGAACAGCGAATCTCCAAAAGGTACTGAACATGAGATGGAACAAGAAATTATGACAGACATCTACATAGAAATGAATATACACAGAATGTAGATGTATGATCTATGAACACAGAGCCAGGCCCAGAGGGTGGAGCTCCAGGCAGAGAGCCCAGTTACCTGGCTGTCGAGGGGCCAGGCTGGGGCTGCCCCTGGCTGGGTCGTTGGCTCTCTGGCCTCCCTCTGTCTGGGGCTCTGCCTCTGTGTCCCCGGCCTCTTTGTCCTCCAGGCGGTCCAGCAGCTTGTCCAGAGTAGCCTCCAGGGTCTGGGTTGCCTGGGTGCGGTCAAACTCCCCCTTCAGACCCTCGGTCTCCAGTTCTTGCTGAGCCTAGAACAAAAAAAGAGACACCCTATCAAGCAACATTATCAATCAAAATATTAACATGTTGACAAAATAATAGTGGTCATTTAGATGTCCATCTACCTCACATGTTTGGCCCATAATGTGGTTGAGCACTCAATAACCTGTTCTATTACAGAGACCCATTTACTGCCTGTACACTTGTCTAGCATCTCTAGTGTCTGTTCGCACCTCGTCTATGATGTTGTCAAACTCCTTTTGCATTTCCCCTTTCATTTCCTCGATGTTGGCAGAAGGCACCGAGATGTCAGCTATCTCCTCCTCAAACTCCTGCAGCAGGAGATGCTCTTCTTCATCCCCCTCATCCCTCTCCTTTTCGTTTCGGAGTTCCTCTCGTTCTTGTTTGGCTTCATTTTCTGCTTTCTGAAAACGAACTCAGAATTAACCATATTGAAATGAAATGCACATAAATGTCACTGAGCATTATGAATACATTGTTATGGGTAAAAGTCAACTGTGCAATGGCCTAAAGGCAGCACTAACCTTCCTGTTGCTCTCTTTGAGATGCTGCACAAATTTCATCAGGTCTGCAGGGTCAGTGATGATCTTGAAGTTAAATTGTTCATCTCCAAAAGCTATGAGGAATAAAAATAAAAATAAAACACCAGATGGATATTAACCAAAAGGAAAATATACTTGAAAGTATCAGAAGTGAAAAATGTTTTAAATTCCAGTTTAATACATTACCGTCCTCTGTGACCTCATTGTCTGTGAGCTGATTATCATAGGCATCCTCTCCAGCCTGTGAAAACAAAACACTGTTGGTGCCATCTTGTGGAAGACTAAGGCATACATTCAAAGATATGTCGATCACTGACTGTACCTGATGCTCTGAAGTGGTGTCAGTTGCTGTGGTACTCCCTGGCTTTGTCACTCCCTCCCAGAAATCCAAATCCTCAGGCTCTTCAGAGGTGACAACTGCATCTGGTCAAAGAGGAATGAATCAAGAGGACTGATTATTTCTCAATATGATGCTTTCATTATAAAATCCTGCAAGCAAGCCATCCAATAAATTAAGTACTTTGATTAAGCAAACGGGCATTGCACCTTTTGTGTCTGACCCCAGGACATCTGGGTCATCAGTTGGCGTCGCTGAGTCCTCGTCTGTCCCCTCGTCACCAGCCAACATCTCATCAAGAGTCTTCAGCTCCTCTGAGATCTGCTCCACTTTACGTTTCGTATCCGCTGAAAATGAAGAGAAGCAGAGTTACATTATTCCTTAGGGCTTGTGAAATCAGGAGAGTACCAATTAAAAGATTTAGCCTGGCTCCATATCACAGTACATAGTGGTTCCTCCTTTAAAAAGTTGCATCATACTGCAGCACACCTTGCAGGCTGCTGCAGAATTCTATGGCACGTTATTTGATTGTCAGCCATTGTCAGCTATTTTTACCATTAATGCTAGTTAGACCACCAGAGGGCATCTTTGAGAAGCGTTTGATAGTAATGCCAATATTTAAGACTAAAGAATTTAAAAACTTTTTTGTAAGAACATATGGGGTTGATTAAGAAATGTAGCTTAATTAAATATTATGGCGTTTCCATTCCAAGAAAAACAAACCCTCAGGGTTTCCGTTAGGATGGAACGGAAAATACGGCGCTGTATATTGTGATGGTTGGGAGAAGGCTACAGTACTAAGAGCATAAGAGGATTGGAGGATTCTAAATGAATATCTAAGAGGCATTTTTCATTAGGGCAAATCTGATCTGTGAGAATATCATTCTAAACTAATTCATAATAAATCGCTTTGTTTAAAAAATAACAATATTTTGGAGATGATTTTGTTTTCATTTAACCTAGAGTGAGCGAGAAAAAGGCCATTCTTGAACATGGGGTGAGACATTCTCAGTAATTTGTAAATAAAGTTTTATTTAGAATGATTTATTTCTGTTTTTAGAGGGAGAGAAACCAAAAGCCGCCTCATGGGTCTCCCGGTGGCGGCTGGCACGGGTATCGAAGCAGCATCTGTAGCAACGCAGTTTGCACTGCGATGCAGTATCTTAGACCGCTGCGCCACTCGGGAGGCCCCATCCACAAAGTTTAATGTTGATCAATTGCCTTGCACAAAGTACCAAAATACAGAGAGGTGTTGGTAAAGGTATATTGTCCGGCTGATAGTCCATAATGGGCTATTATAATACTGTATATGGTGTCCAGGTCAGGATAACCAAAACATTTCTTTATTAAAAGACCATCAGAAAGAATGTTGGTACTTATTTTGATCCAAAGCCATGAATGAGTGAGTCACTCAGCTTTATGTACGTGCCGGGGATAAATGACTATTAGAAATGACTGCCTAGAAGGCCAGCATCCCGGAGTCGCCGCTTCACTGTTGACGTTGAGATTGGTGTTTTGCAGCTATTATTTAATGAAGCTGCCAGTTGAGGACTTTCTATTTGGTTTATGTTGCCCATTAATTGTCAGTTAGACACAGTAGCGCCTTGGGACCCAAAAGCATAATCAGTGCTCCAACTTCCCATTGCGCTGGTCTGGAGCAATGAAGTAGTGACGCAGGGTACTGTATTAAACCACAAATTACCTCCAAGTCCCGCGGCATAATCGCAAAACTTTTAGTTGAGCAACTACTGTATAGGCTAAGCACCCTCCCAAAGACCCCCAGCCCCCTGTTGACTCACAGACTTGGGCCTTGACATAGTCCATGTACTGCTGGGTGCTGAGGGCTGGCTGGCACACAATGCCCTGGGGCTTGGCAGTGTAGGGCGGGCGCAGGAAGGGGTGCTGGCAGGTGCGGGTGGTGTGGACCGTCAGCACGTAGCGGCACGACTGGGGCTCATCCACACGGGCCACGTAGTCCCCCGAGCCCTCCTCACACACAAACTGGAAGACACAGACCAGAGCAGATCAGGGGTCAGAAGTCATGGATTGTCAAGGAGTCACACCAGTCATATCTAATGTGTTTGGAGTTTTACAAGATTTATTAAATACAATAAGACAGGTTGTCCTTACTGATGTTTATTGCAATATTAAGACCCCATCGCATAGGCTCTCACCCTGACTTCAGTCTCCCTGGGGTTCCCGTTCAGGTCACACTTGGAGCCATTGACATATCTCTGACTGTGGTAGCGCTTCAGTCTGTGTTGCTTGGAGGCCTGGGTACCAGGGAGGAGAAAGAGATTATCAACGCATACACCATGGATATTCTACTGTATCATCAAATTGCATAGACCATTACATCAAATTTAAAACACTTGCCCCCCAATCCCCTCCTTCCCTGATACACGTGTTAATATTGCACCATAAATTGTGCCTTCCTGTATTATACTTAAAATGTTTATTATATTCTACTGAGCCATTTACTTTGTTGGTAATCTAAACTTTTATTATTGTTGTTGAATTGTCCAGAAGGAACCTGCCAGTAAGAATTTTGTTGGACAGTGTATAACTTGTGTATCCTGTACATACAACTTGAAACAGCAGGTGAGTCTCAGGGGAGGGAGTCACTTCTGCTGTAGCAGTCAAGTCAACAGCCTCACACGCTGTTCTTTCCCTCATGTCATCAACCTGAACAAGGTACATGCTGTGTTCCAAAAACCAACAAGCAGCCGTACCTGCCAAGCACTCATTCTAACCCTAATGCAACTATAGTAAAATGGGTGAAAAACAAAGTAGGATACAAATCTAAACAGCTTAAGATTTTCCTGTGCATTTTTTCTCAATTGGCTTATACAACATGCTTTTTGCATGTTTTCCAGCAAGTATACATGAAACACTCTTGGTTTAGTCCTTTGTATGAGAAGAGTTAAACACATACTGAATCAAATAAACTTTATTTGTTAAAATGCGCTGAATACAACATGTGTAGACCTTAGCGTGAAATGCTTACTTACAAGCCCTTAACCAACAGTGCAGTTCAAGATAGAGTTACGAAAAAAAATAATTAAAAGTAACAATAACGAGGCTATATACAGTGGGTATGGGTATTGAATCAGTGTGGGGGTAGAGGTTAGTTGAGGTAATTTGTACATGTAGTTAGAGGTGAAGTGACTATGCATAGATAATAAACAGCGAGTAGCAACAGTGTAAAAAAGTTACCATACCAGGCAGTGATGCAACCGGGTAGGATGCTCTCAATGGTGCAGCTGTAGAACTTTGAGGATCTGGGAACCCCTGCAAAATCTTTTCAGTCTACTGAGGGGGAAAAGGTGTTGTACCATCTTCATGACTGTCTTGGTGTGTTTGGACCATGATAGTTCGTTGGTGATGTGGACACCAAGGAACTTTAAACTCTCGACCCGCTCCACTACAGCCCCGTTGATGTTAATGGGGGCCTGTCCGGCCCGCCTTTCCCATAGTCCACGATCAGCCCCTTTGTCTTGCTCACATTGAGGGAGAGGTTGTTGTCCTGGCACGTCTCGGACCTACTCCCTATAGGCGTCTCCTCGTTGTCGTCAGCAAACTTGATGATGGTGTTGGAGTTGTGTTTGGCCTCGCAGTTGCGGGTGAAAATAGAGTACAGGAGGGGACTAAGCACACACCGTTGAGGGGCCCCAGTGTTGAGGATCTGCATAGCAGACGTGTTGTTGCCTACCCTTACCACATGGGGCGGCCCGTCAGGAAGTCCAGGATCCAAATGCAGAGGGAGGTGTTTAGTCCCAGGGTCCTTAGCTTACTGGGCACTATGGTGTTGAACGCTGAACTGTAGTCAATGAACAGCATTCTCACATAGGTGTTCCCTTTTGTCCAGGTGGGAAAGGGCAGTGTGGAATGCGATTGAGATTGCGTCGTCTGTGGATCTGTTGGGGTGGTATGCGAATTGGAGTGGGTCTAGGGTATCCAGGATGGATGCTGTTGTGAGCCATGACCAGTTTTTCCAAAGCACTCCACTCCTACCGACGTGATTGCTACGGGGCGGTAATCATTTAGGGAGGTTACCTTCACTTCCTTGGGCACAGGGACTATGGTGGTCTGCTTGAAACACGTAGGTATTACAGACTCACAGGAAGAGGTTGAAAATGTCAGTTTAGACACTTGCCAGTTGGTCCGCGCATGCTTTGAGTACACGTCCTGGTAATCCTGTTACCGCTGCATTGTGAATGTTGACCTGTTTAAAAGTCTTGCTCACATCGGCTACCGAGAGCGTTATCACACAGTCGTCCAGAACAGCTGGTGCTCTCGTGCATGCTTCAGTGTTGCTTGCCTCGAAGCGAGCATAAAAAGGCATTTAGCTCGTCTGGTAGGCTCGCGTCACTGGGCAGCTCGCGGCTGGGTTTCTCTTTGTAGTCCGTAATAGTTTTCAAGCTATGCCACATCCGACAAGCGTAAGAACCGATGTAGTAGGATTCAATCTTAATCCTGTATTGACGCTTTGTCGTTTGGTGGTTCATCTGAGGGCATAGCAGGATTTCTTATAAGGGTCCAGATTAGTGTAACGCTCCTTGAAAGCGGCAGCTCTAGCCTTTAGCTCAACGCGGATGTTGCCTGTAATCCATGGCTTCTGGTTGGGATATCTACGTACAGTCACTGTGGGGACAACGTCATTGATGCACTTATTGATGAAGCCGATGACTGATGTGGTATATTCCGCAACGCCATTTGATGAATCCCGGAACATATTCCAGTCTGTGCTAGCAAAAGAGTCCGCGTCATCTGACCACTTCCGTATTGAGCAAGTCACTGGTACTTCCTTCTTTAGTTTTTGCTTGTAAGCAGGAATCAGGAACATAGAATTATGGTCAGATTTGCCAAATGGAGGGCGGGGGGAAGAGCTTTATATGCATCTCTGTGTGTGGAGTGAAGGTGGTCTAGAGTTCTTTCCCTCTGGTTGCACATGTGAAATGTTGGTAGAAATGAGGTAAAACAGATTTAAGTTTGCCTGCATTGAAGTCCCCAGCCACTAGGAGCGCCACTTCTGGATGAGCATTTTTCTTGTTTGCTTATGGCCTTATACAGCTGGCTGAGTGTGGTCATAGTGTCAGCATCACGGTGGTAAATAGAAAGCTAAGGAATAATATAGATGAGAGCTCTCTAGGTATAGTGTGGTCTACAGCTTATCACAAGGTACTCTACCTCAGGCGAGCAATACCTAGAGACTTCTTTAATATTACACATCGCGCACCAGCTGTTATTGACTAGACACAAATAGACCCCTCGTCTTACCAGATGTAGCTTCTCTGTCCTGCCGGTGCATGGAAAATGTTTTTGTATTTATTTCACCTTTATTTAACCAGGTAGGCTAGTTGAGAACAAGTTCTCATGTACAACTGCGACCTGGCCAAGATAAAGCAAAGCAGTGTGACACAGACAACACAGAGTTAAACATGGAGTAAACAATAAACAAGCCATTGACACAGTAGAAAAAATGTATATATATATACACACATATACAGTGTGTGCAAAAGGCATGAGGAGTTAGGCAATAAATAGGCCATAGAAGCGAATAACTACAATTTAGCAGATTAACACTGGAGTGATAAATGAGCATATGATGATGTGCAAGTAGAAATACTGGTGTGCAAAGGAGCAGAAAAGTAAATAAAATAAAAACAGTATGGGGATAAGGTAGGTAGATTGGGTGGGCAATTACAGATGGACTATGTACAGCTGCAGCGATCGGTTAGCAGCTCAGGTAGCTGATGTTTAAAGTTGGTGAGGGAAATAAAAGGTCTCCAACTTCAGCGATTTTTGCAATTCGTTCCAGTCACTGGCAGCAGAGAACTGGAAGGAAAGGTGGCCAAATGAGGTGTTGGCTTTGGGGATGATCAGCGAGATATACCTGCTGGAACGTGTGGGTGTTGTTATCGTGACCAGTGAACTGAGATAAGGCGGAGCTTTACCTTGCATAGACTTATAGATGACCTGGAACCTGTGGGTCTGGCGACGAATATGAAGCGAGAGCCAGCCGACTAGAGCATACAGGTCGCAGTGGGTGGTATAAGGTCATTTGGTAACAAAACGGATGGCACTGATTAGACTGCATCCAGTTTGCTGAGTAGAGTAATGGAAGCTATTTTGTAGATAACGTCGCCGAAGTCGAGGATCGGTAGGATAGTCAGTTTTCCTAGGGTAAGTTTGGCAGCATGAGTGAAGGAGGCTTTGTTGCGAAATAGAAAGACGATTCTAGATTTCATTTTGGAGCTGCTTAATATGAGTCTGGAAGGAGAGTTTACAGTCTAACCAGACACCCAGGTATTTGTAGTTGTCCACATATTCTAGCTCGGAACCTAGCTCGGTGGTGATGCTAGCTGGACGGGCAGGTGCGGGCAGCGAACGGTTGAAAAGCATGCATTTGGTTTTACTGGCGTTTAAGAGCAGTTGGAGGCCACAGAAGGAGTGTTGTATGGCATTGAAGCTCGTTTGGAAGTTTGTTAGCACAGTGTCCAAGGAAGGGCCAGAAGTATACAGAATGGTGTCGTCTGCGTAGAGGTGGATCAGGGAATCGCCCGCAGCAAGAGCGACATCATTGATATATACACAGAGAAAAGAGTCGGCCCGAGAATTGAACCCTGTGGTACCCCCATAGAGACTGCCAGAGGTCCGGACAACATGCCCTCCGATTTGACACACTAAACTCTGTCTGCAAAGTAGTTGGTGAACCAGGTCATTAGAAAAACCAAGGCTATTGAGCCTGCTGATAAGAATACGGTGATTGACAGAGTCAAAAGCCTTGGCCAGGTCGATGTAGACGGCTGCACAGTACTTTCTTTTATCGATGGCGGTTATGATATCGTTTAGAACCTTGCACGTGGCTGAGGTGCACCCGTGACCGGCTCGGAAACCGGATTGCACAGCGGAGAAGGTACGGTGGGATTCGAAATAGTCAGTGATCTGTTTATTAACTTGGCTTTCGAAGACTTTAGATAGGCAGGGTGGAGCAGGGGGGAAATAGGTCTGAAACAGTTTGGGTCTAGGGTGTCACCCCCTTTGAAGAGGGGGATGACCACGGCAGCTTTCCAATCTTTAGGGATCTCGGACGATATGAAAGAGCAGTTGAACAGGCTGGTAATAGGGGTTGCAACAATGGCGGCGGATAGTTTTAGAAAGAGAGGGTCCAGATTGTCTATCCCAGCTGATTTGTACGGGTCCAGGTTTTGCAGCTCTTTCAGAACATCTGCTATCTGAATTTGGGTGAAGGAGAAGCTGGGGAGGCTTGAGCGGACCAAGGGCTATATCTGTTCTTAGTTCTGCATTTTTTGAACGGGGCATGCTTATCTAAGATGGTGAGGAAATTACTTTTAAAGAATGACCAGGCATCCTTGACTGACGGGATGAGGTCAATATCCTTCCAGGATACCCGGACCAGGGCGATTAGAAAGGCCTGCTCGCAGAAGTGTTTTAGGGAGCGTTTGACAGTGATGAGGGGTGTTCGTTTGACCGCAGACCCATAGCGGATACAGGCAATGAGGCAGTGATCGCTGAAATCCTGATTGAAAACAGCGGAGGTGTATTTGGAGGGCAAGTTGGTCAGGATAATGTCTATGAGGGTGCCCATGTTTACGGATTTAGGGTTGTACCTGGTGGGTTCCTTGATGATTTGTGTGAGATTGAGGGCATCTAGCTTAGATTGTAGGACTGCCGGGGTGTTAAGCATATCCCAGTTTAGGTCACCTAACAGAATGAACTCTGAGGCTAGATGGGGGGGGGCGATCAATTCACAAATGGTGTCCAGGGCACAGCTGGGAGCGGAGGGGGGGGTCGATAGCAGGCGGCAACAGTCAGACATTTTTGGAGAGATTAATTTTTAAAATTAGAAGTTCGAACTGTTTGGGTATAGACCTGGAAAGTAAGCCTGCAAAGTTCTGTCAAACTCCTCCCCCTTTGGCAGTTCTATCTTGACGGAAAATGTTGTAGTTGGGTATGGAAACCTCCGAATTTTTGGTGGCCTTCCTAAGCCAGGATTCAGACACGGCAATGACATCAGGGTTGGCGGAGTGTGCTAAAGCAGTGAGTAAAACAAACTTAGGGAGGAGGCTTCTGATGTTGACATGCATGAAACCAAGGCTTTTTCGATGACAGAAGTCAACAAATGAGGGTGCCTGGGCACACGCAGGGCCTGGGTTTACCTCCACATCACCCGAGGAACAGAGGAGTAGGATGAGGGTACGGCTAAAGGCTATCAAAACTGGTCGCTTAGAGCGTTGGGGACAAAGAATAAAAGGATCAGATTGTTGGGCGTGGTAGTATAGATTCAGGGCATAATGTGCAGACAGGGGTATGGTGGGGTGCGGGTACAGCGGAGGTAAGCCCAGGCACTGAGTGATGATAAGAGGGGTTGCATCTCTGGACATGCTGGTTATAATGGGTGAGGTCACCGCATGTGTACGAGGTGGGACAAAGGAGGTATGATGAGTGGAACTAGGGGCTCCATTGTAAACTAAAACAATGATAACTAACCTAAACAGTATACAAGGCATATTGACATTTGAGAGAGACATACAGCGAGGCATAAAGTAATCACAGGTGTTGATTGGGAGAGCTAGCTAGACAACAACGGGTGAGACAACAACAGCTGATCAGATAAAACAACAGGTAAAATGGCGTTGACTGGGCAGAGAGGGTCGGTTCACTACACACAGAACCTGAGTTCGTGGCTGGGGCCGACAGATAAGCAATAAACAGAATGGAGTACCGTGATTAATGGACAGTCCAGCAGGAATCAGCTATGTAGCCAAGTGATCATAGGGTCCAGGGGGCAGCAATAGATGGAACAGGGAAACCGCGGAGTAGTCGCTACTACGCTAGCACGCGTGCGACACGTGTTTAAAGTTAGTAGCCCGGGGCTAGTAGAAACATCTGCTCCGACGGAGGCAGGTTGAAGGCACAGCGGACGGAGTATTCGTCAGCAGACCAGTCGTGGTGGTGCGGTGGGGCGCCGTGTCGACAAATGATCCAAGCCAGATGGCGAAAGAGGTATTGTAGTTGTAGTAATTTAGTTTGCTAGCCGGGAGATGCGCCTGGCTCACGGCTAACTGGTGCTAGCTTCGGGGCAGGGGCGTTAGCCACTATAGCCACTCGGTAGCAGCGGTGATCCGGTGCCAAGGTCCAGAGCTTACGTCGAGGATCCGGTGGAGTAGTGGGTTCTAGCCGTGTTTGGGTGGAGTCCGGGTGAACAACTGTGTAGGCCGGGAGGTGGGCCTCAGGGATAGCTTCAGTACTAGGTAACTCGGTGGGTGCTAGCTAGCTGTGAAGATCAGGAGTAATGGTCCTGGGATTACGGCAGGAATCCGGCGTTGTAGTGGAGAGACAGTCCCGATACTGGTAGGCTGGCGAGTATTATCCAGGCTAAAAAAAAAGGGCTGGTATCTGTGCAGAAGGTAAAAGGCCTGTAAAGGCTGCTAGCAGTGGCTAACAGTGACTAAGTAGCTTGTAGCTAATTAGCTGGTTAGCTTCTGATGGCTAGGTGGTTCTTGCGATAAGGTCTAAAAATTAAAAATAATAGCGGTTCCGTATCACATTGGGTGAGGCAGGTTAACGGAAGGTATAATTGAATTAAAATGGAAAAGAGATTGAAAGTAAAATTGAAATATATACAAAAAAAAGATGAAAAATACAAAAGTACACGAGAGGACGAACAAAACACATCTGCACTGCTACGCTATCTTGGGACCACGCCAGCTCTATATTATCTGTGTCGTCGTTCAGCCACGACTCGGTGAAACATAAGATATTACAGATAATGTCCCATTGGTTGTATAATCTTGATCGTAGGTCATCCATTTTATTTTCCAATGATTGCACATTGGACAATAGAACAGATGGCAGTGAGAGTTTACTCACTGGCCTACGAATTACAAGGAAGCCCGGCCTCCACCCTCTTTTTCTCTGTCTTTTCTTCACACAAATGACGGGGATTTGGGCCCGTTCCCAAGAAAGCAGTATATCCTTCGCATCGGACTCGTTAAAGAAAAATTATTCTTCCAGTTCAAGGTGAGTAATCGCTGTTCTGATGTTCAGAAGTTATTTTCAGTCATAAGAGACAGTAGCAGCTACATTGTGTACAAAATAAAAGTTTAAAATGTGAAATGCAAAAAAAACATTTAAAAAAATAGCACAGTTGGTTAGGAGGACGTAAAACATCTGTCATCCCCTCCAGCGCCACGAATTAACACCACAAAGTATGACAAAATCCTATACGGGTAGAGAGGAGAGGGCCTGCATGCAACAGAGGAGCAAACCAGTTACCTTGGCTGTTTCATTGTTCCAGTCAAACTCTGAATCATAGTACCCCAGGAAGAGAACATTCCCTTTGATGTCTGTGTCTGTGGAGAGGTAAAAACAGACTATTATTAGAGGCAAGGCCTAAATCTAAATAGACAAAGCACCATCAGGTAAACCATGTGACGCAGCAGCACTTGACAGACAGGTCAACACTAGACAGGTCAACACCAGAGAAGTAAATAATGACGTGTAACAAGGGGATCCAAAATAAACATGGTGAAAGTGTAAACAGTCAGTACAAACAAGATGATCCAGCTGTTGCTACTTGTGTTAACTTTTGGCAAACACAGTGGTTGAAAGTAAGTCTTACCCTCAAGGTGGTACTGTCTAATGTGTTGTCCATAGCAGAACTCATATGTCCACCAGTCTTTTGTCTGCAGTTATAGAGAATGACAACGTTTCAGTTGCTATGACATTTCATATTCATGTTGACAGTGGCCTTACAAAACTAGAAGAATAGCAAATAGCCTAGGCTGCCTTATATGGAGAAGTTGATTTCTAATATGCATATGGAGTCTGTCCAACTCAAGGTCCGGTAGATTACAAGTTCAACCATCCAAATGACTTCTTCAACCATATACAGTAAGAGAGGTAGCTTATTGTAGAGACAATATAGCGACAATTTGGATGGTTAGGTTATGCAAACTGACCAATCAGATAAGCACGATAGGGATTTAACTGTCAATACAAATTGCACAACTCATTGCAAGCATCCAACCTGGGCCAACTAAACTTATTCTCTTCCATTTAAAAGCATCACTTTATAACTGTCTGCAATAGTTCTGATGTAAAGAGGCCAGGGGAGAAAACTGTTTAGACATTGACGCAATATGAAGCACTGTTGTCTCTAGGCAGTGGTATAGTATTCCTCCCCTTAGTCTTCTTGTGTGTACGTGTGTGTCTGACCTTCACTAGGCAGGGGGCAGTGTGCATGGGCTTGAGCAGGTCTGGGATGCCTGGTCCGGTGTATCCTTGGGTGTCAGGCTCAGAGGCACGGTCCTGGTGAAACCTCACTGCCTGGGCTGGAAGGCGACATTCATACATCTGCTTGTATTTGCTGGACACCAGCATGACTTCTTCTGTCTTAGCCTGTGGAAAACATGACATAACGCTAGATAAAGACTGTACTACATAGCTAGTTAACGAGATAGCTAGCTAAGCAAGTATGCTATCTGACAGCTGCTGTCAACTTGAAACTGCGTTTTCTAAACGTATTAGTAGGTAGCAACAGTTAGCACAATGTATCTGTCTGTGCATAACGGTAACGTTCGCATTGTTGACTGGTGCGCTAGCTAGCAACACTATAACGTTACTTCATCTAATTAGATAGTGCATTATCTCATTCAAATATCACGAAATTGTATTAGACTCTAACGTTAGCAAGCCATTAGCCATCTCCACTAGCTATCTACAGTAACGTTAGATAGCTAGTGGAGATGGCTAATGGCTTGCTATCTAACGTTACTGTAGATAGCTAGTGGAGATGGCTAATGGCTTGCTAACGTTAGCTATCTAACGTTACTGTAGATAGCAAGCCATTAGCCATCTCCACTAGCTATCTACAGTAACGTTAGATAGCTAACGTTAGCTAGTGGAGATGGCTAATGGCTTGCTAACGTTAGCTATCTAACGTTACTGTAGATAGCTAGTGGAGATGGCTAATGGCTTGCTATCTACAGTAACGTTAGATAGCTAACGTTAGCAAGCCATTAGCCATCTCCAGTAGCTATCTACAGTAACGTTAGATAGCTAACGTTAGCTAACTGGGCAGAATCGCATGCTAACTGACGTAAACTATAAATTCTTAATTTCACGTCTCACCTGCCCCATAATGACAGGATCGGGAAGAATCTGGATCCCATATTTCACCTCGTTTAATTCCTCTAGATTCAAGAAAGCCAAGACGGATAGCTGACATGTCAAAAAGAAAACGTACAATCCCCTCAACCACCTAACCACGGAAGCAGCCATGATAGCTAGTTTCTACTTCTCTTTCTTCTATGGTATAAACCGCTAGCTAGCTACATCTGTCAAGTCTTGTTGCTGTTTATTTGTGCTATGAGACGTCATGGATTGGACAACAGGCACATAAAATACCACAGAATACGGTATTATACATGTCAATCAAAGCCACTACGTTGTCCTATTGGATAATTGTCAAACATTTACAGAATCCCTCCTTTTGGACACGACTGCTTCCTCGATTGGTCCGAATAAGTATGTATAGGCGTGGCTCACACATCATTGGGCGAGTTCGTTTTGCATGGCCCGGTGCCCCGGGGGCCTTGAGATTTCACTTAACCCTTGTGTGGTGTTCGGGTCTGTGGGACAAATTTTCAATGTTTACTAAAATAAAAACTATACAATTAATAATGTTTCAACCTGAGACTCATTGGCCTTGGCTCATTTTCTGTGAAGAACATGTAAAATAACACATTTTCATTGAGTGCACACTGTGCACCCCCCTAAAAATTTATATTACATATTTGGTGTTCAGGTCCACTGGACCCGAGGGTAATGAAAGTGTGGAAAAGTGTGTGTGTAGGTCAAAACAAGTAAAAATGAAACAAAAAGGTTTGCTGTGTGCCTTCACTGTGTCTTCCTCCTCCCTGGACCTGCTGTTTCAACATAGCACCAAGAACCTGTCTGTCTCCCTGCCTGTCTGCCTGTCTTCAGCTTTTCTCGCACTCTTTACCCTTTGTAGTGTGTGAAACTACACAATGTATTGCGGGAACCTGCACAACGTTATTACAATACATTATTTTGATACATTATTTTGATACATTGTAAAAATGTACCCCAGCCAGGTGGAAATTGTGGGAGGGACACAACAAATAAATAGCTTGGCATATGTGACTCCTTACTACAATCAATCAGTATGGAAAAAATAATCTCTGCTCAGAGAGCCTTAGAAATACTTTTTGCAGAGAGAGAAGCTATTGTGGAAGCTAGTGTGGAAGATTAAGAATTTTCAGAATATGAGGATCATGTATCTGTCAATTCGGAGTTTGAGGATGAGATTGACCCTCAGCCAGCCCCATGACCAGCCCGTCAGCAATAAGCTCATCAGCAGCCGGCAGGAGGAAAAATATGGATGTAAAAAAAAGTGTGAAATTGAATGGTCTTCTTGTCCAAGGAATGAGCCACCCCGGATGGCTGCCAATGTGATAAGGATCCAACCAGGGCATACGTGGATGGCGGTTACTCATGTGCAGGACATAAAGTCTTCTTTTGAACTGTTCATCCCAGACACCATCCAGAAAATCATTCTGGACTGCACTAATTTGGAGGGAAGGCGTGTTTTTGGAGAGAGATGGAAGGAGATGGACCAAACTCATTCACATGCATACTTTGGGGTTCTTAACCTTGCTGGTGTTTTTAGATCCAATCGGGAATCCACAGAATCCTTGTGGGATGCAGAAACTGGCAGAGAACTTTTCTGTGCAACAATGTCTCTGGGAAAACTTCCACATTATTTCCAGGATTATCCGCTTCGATAACTGAGACACCAGACCAGCTTGGCGGCAGAGAGACAAGCTAGCTGCAATCAGGTCAGTGTGGGTCACAGGGACTCTGTGGTCACAACATCACATGCGATAACTTTTTCACTTCGCACAAGCTGGGACAGGAGCTCCTCAAGAGGAAGCCGACGATGGTAGGAACAGTATGAAAAAACATGCCAGAGCTCCCTCCTCAGCTGTTGAATACACGGAACAGGCCTATCAATTCCTCTAAGTTTGTGTTCACAGCCGACACGTCCCTAGTGTCCAACGTGCCAAAGAAAGGCAAAAATGAAGCTGCATTGGGATGGGAGAATCTATAGGCAGGAACCTCAAAAAACAGAGATCATAGTGGATTGCAATGCCACAAAAGGAGGGGTGGACAATTTAGACAAGCTGGTGTCTGGCTACAGCTGCAAAATAAGAACCCTATGCTGGTTCCCCATCCGCCCGACCCACAGAACCAACAACTCCAATACCGGAAGTAAGTGTGAGTGAGGTTGTTGCATGTGTGTGTGTCTGACTCTCCTACCTTGGCCTGTTGTAACTATATACAGTACCAGTCTGTAACGCCCTGACCATAGAGATCCTTATTATTCTCTTTGTTTGGTTAGGTCAGGGTGTGACTCGGGTGGGGAAGTCTATATTTTTTGTTTCTTTCTTTTGGGCCGAGTGTGGTTCCCAACCAGAGGCAGCTGTCTATCGTTGGCTCTGATTGGGAATCATACTTAGGCAGCCTGTTTTCCACCTGTGTTTGTGGGAGGTTGTTTTCTGTTTAGCACCTGAGCCTGACAGAACTGTTCGCTTTAGTTTTTTCCACCGTTTGTTATTTTGTTTGAGTGTGTTGTGAAATAAATCATCATGAACACTTATCACGCTGCGCCGTGGTCCACTTCTCCTTCTTACGACGAGTGTTACACAGTCAAAAGTTTGGACACCTACTCATTCCAGGGTTTTTCTTTATTTTACTACATTGTAGAATAATAGTGAAGACATCACAACTATGAAATAACACTTATGGAATCATGTAGTCACCAAAAAAGTGTTAAACAAATCAAAATATATTTTATATTTGAGATTTTTCAAAGTAGCCACCCTTTGCCTTGATGACAGATTTGCACACTCTGGGCATTCTATCAACCAGCTTCACCTGGAATGCTTTTCCAACAGTCTGAAAGGAGTTCCCACATATGCTGAGCACATGTTGGATGCTTTTCCTTCACTCTGCGGTCCAACTCATCCCAAACCATCTCAATTGGGTTGAGGTCAGGTGATTGTGAAGGCCAGGTCATCTGATGCAGCACTCCATAACTCTCCTTCTTGGTCAAATAGCCCTTACACAGCCTGGAGGTGTGTTGGGTCATTGTCCTGTTGAAAAACAAATGATATTCCCACTAAGCGCAAACCAGATGGGATGGCGTATCGCTGCAGAATGCTATGGTAGCCATATTGGTTAAGTGTGCATTGAATTCTAAATAAATCGCTTACAGTGTCACCAGCAAAGCACCCCCACACTATCACGCTTCCTCCTCCATGCTTCACGGTGGGAACCACACATGCGGAGATCATCCGTTCACCTACTCTGCATCTCACAAAGACACAGCGGTTGGAACCAAAAATCTCAAATTTGGACTCATCAGACCAAATGACAGATTTCCATTGATCTAATGTCCATTGCGCGTGTTTCTTGGCCCAAGCAAGTCTCTTCTTATTATTGGTGTCCTTTAGTAGTGGTTTCATTGGAGCAATTTGACCATGAAGGCCAGATTCATGCAGTCTCCTCTGAACAGTTGATGTTGAGATGTGTCTGTTACTTGAACGCTGTGAAGCATTTATTTGGGCTGCAATTTCTGAGGCTGGTACCTCTAATGAACTTATCCTCTGCAGCAGAGGTAACTCTGGGTCTTCCTTTCCTATGGTGGTTCTCATGAGAGACAGTTTCTTCATATCGGTTGATGGTTTTTGCGACTGCACTTGAAGAAACGTTCAAAGTTCTTGAAATGTTCCGTACTGACTGACCTTCATGTCACAAAGTATTGATGGACTACCATTTATCTTTGCTTATTTGAGCTGTTCTTGCCATAATATGGACTTGGTATTTTACCAAATAGGGCTATCTTTTGTATACGGCGCATGTGACAAATAAAGTTTGATTTGATTGCCTCAAACACATTAAGAAGGAAAGAAATTCCATAAATTACCTTTTAAGGCACACCTGTTAATTGAAATGCATTCCAGGTGACTACCTCATGAAGCTGGTTGAGAGAATGCCAAGAGTGTGCAAAGCTGTCATCAAGGCAAAGGGTGGCTATTTTGAAGAATCTCAAATATAAAATATATTTTGACTTGTTTAACACCTTGCCTTCACTATTATTCTGCAATGTAGAATTTTTTTTACAAAATAAAGAAAAACCCTTCAATGAGTAGGTGTGTCCAAAATTTGGACTGGTACTGTATGTGAGTGAGTGAGATGTTTGTAAAATTCCTGAACTTCGTGTTTTCATCATTCTAGATTGCAGCCGGTAGCAACAAGAAAAAGCGCGGCGATGTGCTTGAACCCAAGAACAGGAAGACACAGTACACATGCATCAAGTGCAAGAAATACATTTGCAACACACACACAGTAAAACTCTGTCCCTCATGTGGTGTGTAGAATGGCCTTAATTTGTGTTCAACGGGGCTCATTTATCATTTCCATTAAATAGTGTATGTAAAATTTGTCCTTCCAATTTGTTCAGTTCAAAGCAATAAACATCAGTAGTGATGAAAACCTTGTTTCATTTATATTTGTTCAAGGTAAATATGATTTATTCCACCCATGTCTTGATTATAATAGATTTTTGTTTACAAAAATCCCATTTTACAAAAAAACACTATAGCGCTTTTATTGATACATGTGATCTAGCAGAGGTAAATGGAAAATGTTAACCATGTATGCTGTCTATATTGCTTGTAATTGACGTCAACGTCTAAGTATTAAGTATTTTTACATACATTGTTATGGCTGTATTGTTTTAAAAACCCAATAATATTGTGGGTCCTTCAGACCCGCGAACATTGGGGGAATAACAAAAAGATGAACACCTGCTCCCAAGTGGCGCAGCGGTCTAAGGAACTGCATCTCAGTGCTTAAGGCATCACTACAGACACCCTGGTTCGATTCCAGGCTGTTTCACAACCTGCTGTGATTTGGAGTCCCAGAGGGCGGTGCAAAATTGGCCCAGCGTCGTCTGGGTTTGGCTGGTGTAGGCCATCATTGTAAATAAGGAGTTGTCCTTAACTGACTTGCCTAGTTAAATAAAATGTAATAAAAAACAAGTGTTAAGGACCATTGCAACGGTCTAAATTAATAACCTCGGGGAACCGGGTGATGTTAAACAAATTCGCCCAGTGATTGCATTCCATAAAATGGGTGGGTATGAAAAGTTTCCGTACGGTTTGTATTTGTGTTGTAGTGTTTAGTCAAAATGCCGCTGCCATAAATGTAGCAATAACTGTAGTGGAGCTGGGCACCTTTATTGCACCATCACCTGTGCAATAAAGGTCCAGATCTCTTGGCAGATGATGTAGGTTAGTGCGCCACATCTCGATCAGACGGACAGTGCAGTTGCGTCAATGCTGTGTAATAAACTCTGCGGTCAAACTTTTTTTACTGAATATGTGTGCAACAAAAGTTCAACATTCACTTTTTGCTACTATTTTTGTCAAGTCTATGCATACAATTGATGCATATTGTTGCAACATTGGAAATGAATGTACTTCTGGTCCAAAACGCAATGATGCTGGTCTGATCGAGGCTAGTCTATTACTTTGCAGTACATTTTATAACGATAGTCTTCCGTTGGATATGCCTTTGCATGAACCTTCATGCAATTAAATTCGATGCATGCATTCTGCTGCGATTCCAACGACTGGCCGCTCGTGGCATCCCTCTTGCGTCCGTTTATGAGTCTTGGCGGAAGAGCCTGGCGTGGGCGCACAGCACTGTGCTGCATGCAGGGGGATGAAGCATATCATCTATCGGAATTAAAACAGTGCTATTGCCGGATTCACATAAGTGGAATGTAACCAGATTTTTAACAACAATATTTTACCCATGCATTTTAAGCATATTGGTGGCAATTTCAAAAGGACAATCTGATTGGTGGAGACGTCAAGGTACGATTTATTTTGAGGTTATAATATTCATGAAAGGCCTATGATTTTCTTATGATGGATTATTATTGAGGATTTTATCAGTTGCATTCCCATTTAACTTGAAACAGTCATGCAAATAGATAATTGTTTCAAAACATTTATGCACGTTATGTGCGAATTAGAGGCTTTGATTCAGAATAAGATATATCCTAATTATAGCTTGTTAAATATCATTAGAGGCGTTGGTGACCTTTTACGAGTGTATTGCTGCCATATTTAATTTGTATTAAGAAAATATACATTATTATAAACAAGTATACCTGTATCATTTGTCAATGTACACCAACCGCACCCGGTCAATTCAGAGGCCTCTGAGAAAGGCTGAATCATATATCTCAATTCTGTCCATCGACGTGCTTTGACCTGAAATTGGTCCAGATTTGATTAGATCTGAATGACAACATAGTGCGTTTTTCATAGTTTGCGCAATGGATTGCATCAAAGGAAGAATAATGGAGCGCAAGGATGAGATGCTCAAACATAAGCCTGTCGATAACTGCAGTAAATAAATCCAACATTTTTACGGGTCCTGGAAAGGCAAAATAAGCATTACACACATTAGTCGGGAGGGACACATACAGCACTACTAGACATGGCGCTGGCACGGATACAGGCTACAACCAACTCACATTTTTTCGTCCAACTCTTTGATTCTGTATATCCCATCGACTATTATAGCCGTCCTGTTCTTGCGTTTGCATGTAAACGTTTTTTTTTTGACAGCAGTGGCTTCTTCCGTGGTGTCCTCCCATGAACACCATTCTTATTTAGTGTTTTACGTATCGTAGACTCGTCAACAGAGATGTTAGCATGTTCCAGAGATTTTTGTAAATATTTAGCTGACACGCTAGGATTCTTCTTAACCTCATTGAGAATTCTGCAGTCATCTTTGCAGGACACTGTGAATGTTTAAATTATGTATTCAATATAGACAAGAAAAAATACAATAATTTGTGTGTTATTAGTGTAAGCAACCTGTGTTTGTCTATTGTTGTGACTTAGATGAAGATCAGATCAAATTGTATGACCAATTTATGCAGATATCCAGGTAATTCCAAAGGGTTCACATACTTTTTCTTGTCACTGTTGTACATGAAGGAAGGGTAAAGTGACTAGGCATCAGGATAGATAATAATAAGAGTAAAATAAAGTACAGACTAGCAGCAGCAAATGATGAGTGTAAACGTGTGTCAGAAATAGAGGTGCTGGATGTCTGGGAGCTCGGCCCCAGTGATGTACTGGGCTGTCCGCACCACCCTCTGTAGCACTTTGCGGTCAAGGATGGTGCATTTGCCATACCAAGCGGTGATGCAGCCAGTCAATAGGCTCTCGATGGTGCAGCTGTAGAACTTCAGAGGATCCGAGGGCCAATGCCAAATCTTTTCAGTCTCCTGAGGGGGAAGAGGTTCTGCCGTGCCCTCTTCAAGACTGTGCTGGTGTTTGTGGACCATGTTCAGTCCTTAGTGATGTGAATGGGAGTACAGAGCTTCCTTCAGGCTCCTGAACCCCGCTTCGGTCTCGTCCCCGTCCATTTCACTGTTTTTGGGAGGCGGGCCCTGGTTAGAACGGTAAGGGGGGAGGCTATAGCCGCAAAGTTGGGGATAAACCGGCTGTAGTATCCTGCCAATCCCAGGAAGGACTGGTGCGTGTAACGGGCCAGTCACGTCCCGCATGGACCTTCCTCTCCTGGAGCTTGACGTTCCCCCATCCGATCAAACACCAGAGGTACTCCACCTTCCCGAGCACTAGCTTGCATTTCTTGGGGTTTGCTGTCAACCCAGCTTGCCTGAGCGAGTCCAGCACTGCCAGTTTTGGCACCAACACTATGCGCTGTGGGACTCTTTGATGACCCCCATCCTCAACATAGCCTTCACTTCCTGCGTCACGGCCTTCCTTCGGGCCTCGGGGATCAAGTTTGGCCTCTTTTGTACCATATCCCCGGGCCAGGTGCGAACATGGTGTTCAATGATGGTCGTGCGGCCCGGCTTTTCGGAGAAAATCTGCTGTGTTCCGAGCAAAATGGCACCGACAGAGATGGTCGCCTCGCTTCGAGTCCATAGGAAACTATGCAGTATTTTGATTTTTTATGTATTATTTCTTAAATTGTTACCCCAGGAAAACTTAAGTCTTATTACATACAGCTGGGAAGAACAATTGGATATAAGAGCAATGTCAACGTATCAACATTACGACCAGGAATACAACTTTCCCGAAGAGGATCCTCTGTTCGGACCACCACCCAGGACAATGGATCTAATCCCAGAAGCCGACCAAAAACAACGGCGCCTCAGAAGGGGCAGACGGAGCGGCCTCCTGGTCAGGCTCCATAGACGTGCACATTGCCCACCGCCCCCGAGTATACTACTCGCCAATGTCCAGTCTCTTGACAACAAGGTAGATGAAATTAGAGCAAGGGTTGCCTTCCAGAGAGACAACAGAGATTGTAACATTCTCTGTTTCACGGAAACATGGCTCTCTCGGGATATGTTGTCGGAATCGGTTCAGCCACCAGGCTTCTCCATGTATCGCGCCAACAGAGATAAACACCTCTCTGGGAAGAGGAAGAGGAAGAGTGGGTGTATGCTTCATGATTAACGACTCATGGTGTAATCATAACAACACACAGGAACTCAAGTCCTTCTGCTCACCCGACCTAGAATTACTTAAAATCAAATGCCGGCCATATTACCTCCCAAGAGAATTCTCGTCAGCTATTGTTATGGCTGTGTGCATTCCCCTCAAGCAGACACAACGACGGCCCTCAAGGAACTTCACTGGACTCTATGTAAACTGGAAACCATATGTCCTGAGGCTGCATTTATTGTAGCTGGGGATTTTAACAAAGCAAATTTAAGAACAAGGCTACCTAAATTCTATCAGCATATTGATTGCAGTACTCACAGAGGTAATACACTCGATCACTGCTACTCTAACTTACGCAATGCATACAAAGCCTTCTCCCACCCTCCCTTCGGCAAATCCGACCATGACGCGATCTTGCTCGACCGTCTTATAGGCAGAAACTCAAACAGGATGTACCAGTGACTAGAACCATTCAACACTGGTCTGACCAATCGGAATCCACGCTTCAAGATTGTTTTGATCACGCGGATTGGGACATGTTCCAGTCAGCCTCAGAGAACAACATCGATCTATACGCTGACTCTGTGAGTGAGTTTATAAGGAAGTGCATTGGAGATGTTGTACCCACTGTGAATATTAAAACCTACCCTAACCAGAAACCGTGGCTGGATGGCAGCATTCACACAAAATTGAAAGCGCGAACCACTGCATTTAACCATGGAAAGAGGTCCGGGAATATGGCTGAATATAAACATTGTAAGTGGAGTTGCAATTCAACGGCTCAGACATGAGACGCATGTAGCAGGGTCTACAGGAAATCATGGACTACAAAAAGAAAACCAGCCATGTCCCGGACACCGACGTCACGCTTCCAGCCAAACAAAACACCTTTGCCCGCTTTGAGGATAATACAGTGCCACCGTTGCGGCCCGCTAACAAGTACTGCACCCCCCTCCCCAGACATATTCAATCGCTCCCTAGCCCAGTCTATTGTCCCCACATGCTTCAAGATGGCCACCATTGTTCCTGTACCCAAGAAGGCAAAGATAACTGAACTAAATGACTATCACCCCGTAGCACTCAGTTCTGTCATCATGAAGTGCTTTGACAGACTAGTCAAGGATCACCTCCACCTTACCTGCCACCCTAGACCCACTTCAGTTTGTATACTGCCCCAACAGGTCCACAGATGATGCAATCGCCATCACGCTGCACACTGCCCTATCCCATCTGGACAAGAGGAATACCTATGTAAGAATGCTGTTCATTGACTACAGCTCAGCATTCAACACCATAGAACCCTCCAAGCTCATCATTAAGCTTGAGGCCCGGGGTCTCAACCCCGCCCTGTCAATTGGGTCCTGGACTTTCTGACGGCCGTCCCCAGGTGGTGAAGGTAGGAAACAACATCTCCACTTCACTGATCCTCAACACTGGGGCCCCACAAGGGTGTGTGCTCAGCACCCTCCTGTACTCCCTGTTCACCCATGACTGCGTGGCCATGCACGCCTTCAACTCAATCATCAAGATTGCAGACGACACAACAGTAGTGGGCTTGATTAACAGCAATGACGAGACAGCCTACAGGGAGGAGGTGAGGGCACTTATGTTCATAAGGTATTTATGCTTTATATTGTTAATAAATTAGCAAACATTTCTAAAAACCTGTTTTCGCTTTGTCATTATGGGGTATTGTGTGTAGATTGATCAGGAAAAAATGTAATTTAATACATTTTTAGAATAACGCTGTAATGTAACAAAATGTGGAAAAAGTCAAGGGGTCCAAATACTTTCTGAATGCACTGTATCTGTAAGTGTGTTTGATGCGGGCTATCTAATATATGTAATATGTTTGAGAAATAATTAGTACCCAACGCAAGTGACATGCATGAACGTTTAGGACACTAAAACCTTTGTATTTTACCCCAATTTCGATATCGCTGTAACTCCCCAATGGGCTTGGGAGGCGAAGGTCAAGTTATGCGTCCCCCCGAAACATGATCCGCCAAATCACACTTCTTAACACCCGTCCGCGTAACCCGGAGAGCCAGTCGCACCGATGTGTCGGAGGAAACACCGTTCAACTGACGACCGTTCAACTGATGCCTGCAGGCGTCTGACGCTGGGCCAATTGTGTGCCGCCCTATGGGACTCCGGATCACGGCTGGTTGTGATAAAGCCCGGGATCAAACCCGGATCTGTAGTGATGCCATTAGCACTGCGATGCAGTGCCTTAGACCGCTGTGCCACTCCATAGGCCATTAAACCTTTAATAGTCTTAATTAAAATGTCCATCCCTTATGAAAACAGGAGTTGCTTTGGACACAAGCATTAGGTTCTATACAGTGGGTTGAACTCCTTGCAGGTCACCAGGGTAGGGCATCGTGTGATTTATGAGTGCTGAGTAGTTGCTTAGTGCTGACCCTCTTCGAATGTTCTTTTACCTATATTGATTTCTTCCTATTGACCACACTAAAGGCAGGTTGGGCATCCCCACTCAGCCCCCTCTCGCTAAGATCTACTCTGTGAGGTAGAGGACTTGGAGCAAGAAAAACTCTCACCTCACCTGCAGTATGGTGCTAGGATGTGATGGTGATCCATCTCCTCTCCTTACTTCCTACACACACTCTCCCTAACCCCTACACACACTCTCCCTAACCCCTACACACACTCTCCCTACCCCCTATACACACTCTCCCTGACCCCTACACACACTCTCCCTGACCCCTACACACACTCTCCCTGACCCCTACACACACACTCTCCCTAACCCCTACACACACTCTCCCTACCCCCTATACACACTCTCCCTGACCCCTACACACACTCTCCCTGACCCCTACACACACTCTCCCTGACCCCTACACAGACTCTTCCTACCCTCTACACACACACTCTTCCTACCCTCTACACACACACTCTTCCTACCCTCTACACACACTCTCCCTACCCCCTATACACACTCTCCCTAACCCCTACACACACTCTCCCTAACCCCTACACACACTCTCCTTAACCCCTACACACACTCTCCCTAACCCCTACACACACTCTCCCTACCCCATATACACACTCTCCCTAACCCCTACACACACTCTCCCTACCCACTATACACACTCTCCCTACCCCCTATACACACTCTCCCTACCCCCTACACACACTCTCCCTACCCCCTACACACACTCTCCCTACCCCCTATACACACTCTCCCTACCCCCTACACACACTCTCCCTACCCCCTATACACACTCTCCCTAACCCCTACACACACTCTCCCTAACCCCTACACACACTCTCCCTAACCCATATACACACTCTCCCTAACCCCTACACACACTCTCCCTACCCACTATACACACTCTCCCTACCCACTATACACACTCTCCCTACCCCCTACACACACTCTCCCTACCCCCTACACACACTCTCCCTACCCCCTATACACACTCTCCCTACCCCCTACACACACTCTCCCTACCCCCTACACACACTCTCCCTACCCCCTACACACACTCTCCCTACCCCCTATACACACTCTCCCTACCCCCTATACACACTCTCTCTACCCCCTACACACACTCTTTCTACCCTCTACACACACTCTCCCTACCCACTATACACACTCTCTCTACCCCCTATACACACTCTCCCTACCCCCTACACACACTCTCCCTACCCCCTATACACACTCTCCCTACCCCCTACACACACTTTGCCCTTGTTCTGGGATTGATTTGCACTTTTCACACCAAAGTACATTGATCTTTAGGAGACAGAACGCGTCTCCTTCCTGAGCGGTACGACGGCTGCGTGGTCCCATAGTATTTATACTGACGTACTATTGTTTGTACAGATGAACGTGGTACCTTCAGGCGTTTGGAAATTGCTCCCAAGGATGAACCAGACTTGTGGAGGTCTACCATTTTTTTTCTGAGGTCTTGGCTGATTTCTTTTGATTTTCTCATGATGTCAAGCAAAGAGGCACTGAGTTTGAAGGTAGGCCATCCAATACATCCACAGGTACACCTCCAATGGACTCAAATGATGTCAATTAGCCTATCAGAAGCTTCTAAAGCCAAGCCATGACATCCTTTTCTGGAATTTTCCAAGCTGTTTTAAAGGCACAGTAAACTTAGTGTATGTAAACTTCTGACCCACTGGAATTGTGATACAGTGAATTGTAAGTGAAACTGTCTGTAAATAATTGTTGGGAAAATGACTTGTGTCATGCACAAAATAGATGTAGACTTGCCAAAACTATAATTTGTTAACAAGAAATTTGTGGAGTGGTTGAAAAACGTTTTTTAATGACTCCAACCTAACTGTATGTAAACGCTCGACTTCAACTGTACCTGCATTTACACAGGCAGCCGAATTCTGATATTTTTTCCACTAATTGGTATTTTAACCAATCACATCAGATCTTTTCACATCAGCTCTTTTTCAGAGCTGATCTGATTGGTCAAAATACCAATTAGTGAAAAGATAATCAAAATTGATCCGCCTCTGTAAAAGCAGCCAATTGGAGGTGGTATAAATCGGATGTCAAAAGATCCAACTCCATGTGTTTTCTTTCTGTTTACACATTAGGTAAAATATCAGACAGGTATCAGATATGCAAATAAGGCTGTACTTAAAATTCAGATCTTTTGCAAATTAGGCTGTGTTTACACAGGCAGTCCAATTCTGATCTTTTGCCCAATTATTGGCTAAATAATTTGATCTGATTGGTCAAAAGACCAATTAGTGGCAAAAAGCTCAGAATTGGGCTGCCTGTGTAAACACAGCCTAATTTGCAAAAGATCTGAACTGGGCTGCCTGTGTAAACGCAGCCTATATGTCATAATCAGTTGGTGAACTATTGTGGGTGTGGCTCTGCAGCTGTAAACTATGAATTCTGCTTCAATGATAGTTGTTGAGACCCCTGAATTCACTGCATTTGTGTCAGAAGTGGAATGTCGCTACAGTAGATGCATATTCCAAAGGAAGGTGATAGTTTACTGAACTTACTACAACCTTGAGCGATCTCGTGTGCCTGCTTTAAAACTGAGTCAATAGAATTGTTTGATTATCTTAACACTGGGAATTATCATGAAACAAATCACCAACAAGACAAGTTTGTTATCTCCCTTGGCTCTAATTGTCGTACTTAAATAGAGCCTTCTTTCCCCCTAGACTTTGCTCAGCATTTATCTGCTGTTAACACAGCCGTCATCACTACCATTCATTTAACAGCTCCATCATGAAAGGCCATCATATCTGCTAAACATCCTTACCTTTGCTGTACCTGCATGTCGCAGTTTCCTCCCCTCTAGATCTATTATTTTTACCAATATTCATATTTTTCACTGGTCCATTAATACCGTGCCCTTGGAAATTAGAAGTTACCTCAGGTATCCTACTGAATAAACATAACTTATGTGTTATTGTTTACAGATGGGGAAAGTCCTTAGCTGTTCATTAAGGGATTTTGGGGGATCCAATGGCCGACAGGAGACGTCTTCTCTCTGAGTGGATACAGGCAGTAGGGTATGATACCAGCTCTCTTTTACTGTAATGGATGCCAGACATGTTTTTTTCTGTTGCATAACAAATTCAAGTTGTTTAGAAAGTGTTAAATCAGATTTCATGCGATACTGTAATATGCCATTTACTGTAGCTGAATATAACCGAATCATGGCAGTGTTCAATTCATCCAGCAATTAGGCTATATTGTAATTACTTCGCCACCATGGCCTATTTATTGCCTTAACTTACCTCATTTGCACTCACTGTATATAGACTTTTTGTTTTCTTTTGTTCTACTGTATGTTTTGTTTATTCCATGTGTAACTCTGTGTTGTTGTATGTGTCGAATTGCTACGCTTTATCTTGGCCAGGTCGCAGTTGCAAATGAGAACTTGTTCTCAACTAGCCTACCTGGTTAAATAAAGGTGAAATAAATAAGTAAATAAAATAAAATAAAATAATCTTGTCACCTCAGATATGGTCACATACTGTTGGACTTTTGCTTCGCCGCCCAAGCAGGTGGTGACCGCAGCATGCCTCCTGTTTGTCCTTATGTGCTGTGACAGTTTTTAGGATGCGTTCCTTAAGGAAAACAGTGTTGTTGGCCATTGTGGTGTCGGTGCTGTTGGTGGTGGCCCTCCTCCATTCCTGGCCCACCCGGGCCTACACCACCGTGGATGTCTGGCAGAGACCAGGGCCTGCAGTAGAGAGGCACCTGGAGGAGAGGTTCCCAGAACCAGACCACAGATCTGCCAACATCCCCTATCGCGTGAAGGAGAGTGTTGCAGGGTCAGTATTTGATATAAGGCCTTTGAAATGATTCATTCTGATTCAATAAGCTGATGATGTGGTGGAAATCATGTTTCATTGTCATTTGATTGATGAAGTCCTATCATCCCTTCCGTCTGTCTCCAGTCTGTTGGCACGTAATGGGTGTGTGTGTGAAGGTGAGACTGGGGGCATGAACCTACCCTTTGCCCAGCTGCTGTTCCCCCGGGTGTCGGCACACCCCATGCACACTGCATTTGAGGCCTCTGAGCTGGACGAGATGAAGAAACGAAGGGCCAAGGAGTACCAGGGCTTCCAGATGAGGTGAGAGCAAAGGACTGTACACCAGCACAGAACTGAAAGGGAAGGACTTCCCATATATCATCGTAGGTTGTCCTTACCCTAGGGGAAGTTGCTGCGTTTGTCATTTCATGTGATTAAATACCAAGCTTTGAAATTCTTAGGGTTAGGTTAAACTTGCTGTAGGTCTTTTGAAGGAGATGGGTTAGGCTCAACATTACCCAATTTTCTAAACATATAGGCCAAATAGGGTTCATGAGGCTTTAGTCTAGCTGTAATAGCTTTGAGTACTGATTATTAAACGGGTGTGTATCTGCCCCCTACAGGACGCAGACTCCTGCAGATATGCTCATCGTGGCCGAGGCCAACAATCCTCTGCAGTACCCAACACAGGGGATGGAAGTACGGCCGCTCAAAACCATCCTAATCCCAGGTCTGACCCATAACAAAGATTAGTTTTATTTTACCTTGACATACATTGCATTCGGAAAGTATTCAGACCCCTTGACCTTTTCCACATTTTGTTACGTTACAGCCTTATTCTAAAATTGTAACAACGCCTCTCGAGGAGAGGGGTGTGTAGGAAATCAGGAGCAGGAGAGCAGATAGGTTCCAGGGTAATCAATGTTTATTCAGGCGGTCCCGAAAGTACAACACAAACACAATAGGAAAACCGCACTAACGTCGTTTCCACCCACAGGGAAGGAATTACGCACACGGAGGAGAAACCTTGACTCCTCAAACTACTGAGCAAAATGCCCACGGTAAACACATACCGTAATAAACAAAACAAATCCCGTGGTGCAGGCACGCACCCCTTACAAGCATAATACAGCAATAATCCCGCACACAGCTTAACCTGCAGCGGGGAAATATAAACCCACCGAAATCAGCTAAACTAAACACAGGTGTGAAAAACCAGACAGAACTAAACGAAAAGGAAAATGGGATCGGTGGCAGCTAGTAGGCCGGCGACGACTGCCGAGCACCGTCCGAACAGGGAGAGGAGCCACCTTCGGTGGAAGTCGTGACAGTACCCCCCCCGACGCGCGGCTCCCGCAGCGCGCCGATGCCGGCCTCGAGGACGACCCGGAGGACGAGGTGCAGGGCGATCCGGATGGAGGCGGTGAAACTCACTCAGCAGAGATGGATCCAAGACGTCCCCCACTGGCACCCAGCATGGAATACAGTATGGATCGTACCGTGCACGCCGGGGCCCCCTCGATGTCCAGGGGGGTGGAGGGACCTCCTGCACCTCAGTTTCTTGAAGCGGACCAGCCACCACCGGCCTGAGGAGAGACACATGAAACGAGGGGTTAATACGGTAATAACTGGGCAGCTGTAACCTATAACACACCTCGTTTATCCTCCTCAGGACTTTAAATGGCCCCACAAACCGCGGACCCAGCTTCCGGCAGGGCAGGCGGCAGGGCAGGTTTCGGGTCAAGAGCCAGACCCGATCCCCAGGCGTGAACACTGGGGCCTCACTGCGGTGGCGGTCAGCGCTCGTCTTCTGCCGGCCCTCGGCCCGGTTGAGGTGCTCCTGGACGGCCTCCCAGGTCTCCCTCGAGTGCTGTACCCAATTCTGCACCACAGGAGCCTCGGTCTGGCTCTGATGCCATGGTACCAGGACCGGCTGATACCCCAACACGCACTGAAAAGGCGAAATGTTTGTTGAGGAGTGGCGGAGCGAGTTCTGGGCCATCTCTGCCCATTGAACATACCTCGCCCACTCCCCTGGCCGGTCCTGGCAATACGACCACAGAAACCTACCCACATCCTGGTTCACTCTCTCCACCTGCCCATTACTCTCGGGGTGAAAACCAGAGGTCAGGCTGACCGAGACCCCCAGACGCTCCATGAACGCCTTCCACACCCGGGACATGAACTGGGGACCCCGATCAGAAACTATGTCCTCAGGCACCCCGTAGTGCCGGAAGACGTGAGTAAATAGGGCCTCCGCAGTATGTAGGGCCGTAGGGAGACCGGACAAAGGGATGAGATGACAGGACTTAGAAAACCGATCCACAACGACCAGGATCGTGGTGTTCCCCTGGGAAGGAGGGAGATCGGTCAGGAAGTCTACCGATAGGTGTGACCAAGGCCGCTGTGGAACGGGGAGGGGTTGTAACTTCTGCTCTGGGCAGGTGTCTAGGAGCCTTGCACTGAGCACACACTGAACAGGAGGAGACGTAAAACCTCACATCCTTTGCTAAAGTGGGCCACCAGTACTTCCCCCTAAGGCTTCGCACCATCCTATCTATGCCTGGATGACCAGAGGAAGGTAACGTATGCGCCCACCAAATCAATCTATTGCGGACACCAAGCGGGACATACCTCCGTCCCGCAGGACACTGAGGCGGAGTAGGCTCCGAACGACATGCCCGCTCGATATCCGCATTCACCTCCCACACCACCGGCGCCACCAGATAAGAGGCCGGAAGAATGGGGGTGGGATCGATGGGCCGTTCCTCCGTATCATACAGACGGGACAGTGCGTCTGCCTTAGTGTTCTGGGAACCTGGTCTATACGAGATTGTAAATCTAAATCTGGTGAAACACATGGCCCACCTTGCCTGACGAGGGTTCAGTCTGCTCGCCGCCCGGATGTACTCCAGATTACGGTGGTCAGTGCAGATGAGGCAAGGGTGTTTGGCCCCCTCGAGCCAATGTCTCCCCACTTTCAGCGCTTTTACGACAACTAGCAACTCCCGGTCCCCCACGTCATAGTTTTGCTCCGCCGGGCTGAGCTTCCTCGAAAAGAAAGCGCAGGGGCGGAGCTTCAGTGGCGTGCCTGAGCACTGTGAGAGCACGGCTCCTACCCCAGCCTCAGACGTGTCCACCTCCACCATGAATGCCAAAGAGGGATCCGGATGAGCCAATACGGGAGCCTCGGTAAACAGAGACTTCAAGCGATCAAAAGCTCTGTCCGCCTCAGCCGACCACCACAGACGCACCGGCCCTCCCTTCAGCAGTGAGGTAATGGGAGCAGCCACCTGCCCAAAACCCCGGATAAACCTCCGGTAGCAATTGGCAAACCCTAAAAACCACTGCACCTCCTTCACCGTGGTGGGAGTCGGCCAATTACGCACGGCCAAAATGTGGTCACACTCCATTTCCACCCCTGATGTGGAAATGCGATACCCCAGGAAGGAGACGGACTGTTTGAAGAACACGCATTTCTCAGCCTTGACATATAAGTCATGCTCCAACAGTCGCCCAAGCACTTTGCGCACCAGAGGCACATGCGCGGCGCATGTAGTGGAATATATCAGGATGTCATCGATATAAGCCACCACACCCTGCCCGTACAGGTCCCTGAGAATGTCATCTACAAAGGATTGGAAGACGGCTGGAGCATTCTTCAACCCATACAGCATGACGAGGTACTCATAATGACCGGATGTGCTACTAAATGCTGTCTTCCACTCATCTCCCGCCCGGATACGCACCAAGTTATACGCGCTCCTGAGATCCAATTTTGTGAAAAAGCGTGCTCCGTGGAATGACTCCGTTCGCCGTAGCGATGAGAGGTAACGAGTAACTGTACCCCACCGTAATCGAATTTAGACCTCAATAGTCAATGCACGGACGCAACCCTCCTTTCTTCTTCACAAAAAAGAAACTCGCGGAGGCGGGTGACATGGAGGGCCGAATGTACCCTTGCCTCAGAGATTCAGAGACATATGTTTCCATAGCCACCGTCTCCTCCTGTGACAGGGGATACACGTGACTCCTGGGGGGTGTGGCGTCTACCTGGAGGTTTATTGCACAATCCCCTCGTTGATGGGGTGGTAATTTGGTCGCCATCTTCTTACAGAAGGCGATAGCCGAATCGGCATAATCGGGGGGAATGTGCACAGTGGGGACTTGGTCTGGACTCTCCACCGTCGTTGCACCGATGGAAACTCCCACACACCTGCCTGAGCACTCCTCTGACCACCCCTTTAGAGCCCTCTGTTGCCACGAAATAGTAGGGTTGTGAAAGGCCAACCAGGGAATCCCCAGCACCACCGGAAACGCAGGAGAATCAATGAGGGAAAAAAAAGATTTCCTCATGATCCCCCCCGCGTAACCATGTCCAGTGGAGCCGTGGACTCCCTGACCACCCCTGAACCTAATGGTCGACTATCTAGGGAGTGCACCTGAAATGGTTTGTCCAGCGGAACCTGGGGAATCCCTAACCTATGTGCGAAACCACGATCCCTAAAATTCCCTGCTGCACCTGAATCGACTAGCGCCTTATGCTGGGAATGAGGAGAAAACTCAGGGAAAGAAATCAAAACATACATGTGACCAACAGGGGGCTCTGGGTGAGCCTGGTGCTGACTCACCTGGGGTGTCCGAACAGTGCTCTGCCTGCCATCTCGACTCCCAGACGAGCCCCTCCAACACCGGTCGGCAGTGTGCCCTCTCCGACCACATCCGGTGCAGGAGGTGGCTCCTCCTCCGGTCGCCCTCGCTGCAGCACCTCCTAACTCCATGGGGGTTGGAGCAGAGGTGCTGGGGGGTGGAACCAACAGGACCCTATCCGGACGCCCGCGGGTAGCCAGCAAGTTATCCAACCTGATGGACATGTCCACTAGCTGGTCCAGGGTGAGGGTAGCGTATCTGCAGGCTAGCTCCCTGCGGACGTCCTCACGTAGGCTGCACCTATAGTGGTCAATCAAGGCCCTGTCGTTCCACCCCGAGCCGGCGGCCAAGGTCCAGAACTCCAGCGTGAAGTCTTGAGCGCTCCTCGTCTCCAGCCGCAGATGGAACAGACGCTCACCCCCTCCGGGGGATGGTCGAACATGGTCCGGAAGAGGCGGGTGAACTCTGTGTAGTTGTCCATCGCCGAGTCTGGTCCCTCCCAGACCGCGTTGGCCCACTCCAGAGCTTTACCGGACAGGCAGGAGACGATGGCGTTCACGCTCTCCCCTCCCGAAGGAGCCGGGTGAACGGTTTCCAGGTACAGCTCCAGCTGGAGCAGAAAACCCTTGCACCCGGCAGCCGTCCCATCGTACTCCCTCGGGAGCGCGAGCCGAATACCGCTGGGCCCGGATGGTGCCGGCTCAGGTGATGGTGTAGGTTGGTACACGGTGGGTGCAGGGGTAGGCAGACCACCCCTCTCCCACCTCTCCATCGTTGCCATCACTTGATCCATGGCGGTCCCGAGACGGTGGAGAATGGTGGTATGATGTTGTACGCGCTCCTCCATGGACGTGGAGAGCGTGTCAGCTCCTGCTGACTCCATGTAGTGGTGCGGGACAAAAATGGATTAAATAAATACAAATCTAATCAATCTACAAACAATACCCCATAATGACAAAGCAAAAACAGGTTTTTAGAAATGTAAAAAAATGGAATGCTCTGTCAGGTTGGATGGGGAGCGTCGCTGCACAGCTATTTTCAGGTCTCTCCAGAGATGTTTGATTGGGTTCATTTACATTACATTTAAGTCATTTAGCAGACGCTCTTATCCAGAGCACTTACAAATTGGTGCATTCACCTTATGATATCCAGTGGAACAACCACTTTACAATAGTGCATCTAAATCTTTTAAGAGGGGGGGGGGGTTTAGAAGGATTACTTTATCCTATCCTAGGGTTCAAGTCCAGGTTCTGGCTGGGCCACTCAAGGACATTCAGAGACTTGTCCCGAAGCCACTCCTGCGTTGTCTTGGCTGTGTGCTTACGGTCGTTGTTCTGTTGGAAAGTGAATCGTCACCCCAGTCTGAGGTCCTGAGCACTCTGGAGCAGGTTTTCATCAAGGATCTCTCTGTACTTTGCTCTGTTCATCTTTCCCTCAATCCTGACTAGTCTCCCAGTCCCTGCCGCTGAAAAACATCCCCACAGCATGATGCTACCACCACCATGCTTCACCGTCAGGATGGTGCCAGGTTTCCTCCAGATTTAACGTTCAAGCCAAAGAATTCAATCTTGGTTACATCAGACCAGAGAATCTTGTTTCTCATGGTCTGAGAGTCTTTAGGGGACTTTTGGCGAACTCCAAGCGGGCTGTCATGTGCCTTTTACTGAGGAGTGGCTTCCGTTCGGCCACTACCATAAGACCTGATTGGTGGAGTGCTGCAGAGATGGTTGTCCTTCTGGAAGCTCTGGTTGTCCATCTCTGGAGCTCTGTCAGAGTGACCATCGGTTTCTTGGTCATGTCCCGATGCTCAGTTTGGCCGGGTGGCCAACTCTAGGAAGAGTCTTGGTGGTTCCAAACTTATTCAATTTAAGAATGAGGGAGCCCACTGTGTTCTTGGGGACCTTCAATGCTGCAGAAATGTTTTGGTACCCTTCCCCAGAAGGCCCTCGACACAATCCTGTCTCGGAGCTCTACGGACAATTCCTTCAACCTCATGGCTTGGTTTTTGCTCTGACATGCACTGTCAACTGTGGGACCTTATATAGACAGGTGTGTGCCTTTCCAAATCATGTCCAATTGATTGGAGTCCACCTGTGGTAAGTTGTAAAAACATCTCAAGGATGATCAATGGAAACAGGATGCACCTGAGCTCAATTTCTAGATAGACTGTCCTATTACAACAATGTTAAAAAGAAGAAAAACCCCAGCACAACGGTAATCTCGATGCTGATCTTATTCACCAACGTTTTGGTCTCAATCAGTCTTCATCGGGGTATTTGGAGGTAAAACTCACTGTCTTTTAAAGTGACAGACAATAGGTGTTCTAACAATCTAACACTATTATTACTACAGTGTTAGTACTATTATTGCAACCACTGACAGCTAGTATCTCTACCATTACCACTATTACTACCATGATAACCTACTGCACTGTATGGCTGTTTTAGAGCAGAGAATAGTGTTTTGTTGCACAACAGAGAAATAGTGTTTACTCCAGCTGACAATTGATGTGGTGAATTTGGATTGGATAAACATCCAACACCTTCATCAAATATGCCAGTAAATTGATGTCATATGTTTTCAGGACTTGCAGTACAAGACCATCCCAGAGAGCTGTACACAGTAAGTAGACCAATAACATTTGGTTTGAGTTATTATTTCCAATACTATTCCATCTGTCTGGTCCTTGTCTTCTTTGTTCTCTGTCTCCCTCTTAATTTTTTTCTTTCTCAGGTCAACTTCACCTCCACCCTGGGAACGTTAAACGTGGCAGCGGAGGTTGAGGGGGTAAAGGTCAAAGGTGATGGGGAGATGCGCATGACCCTGACCAGCAGCCTGCTGTCCAATCTGAACCGGCAGCTACAGTTTGTCACCTACACCAACACACTGTTCCACCCTAGTACAGCAGACACAGGTGAGGCCAGACACGCCTGTCTTTCTGCTGTGTACTACTTATTTCTGTGTTGTGTCCATTATCAAAGTCCTATGCCAAATAACATCTGTAAAATATTTGTGGTAATGAGGTTGGAAATACTCTTGCTGTGTCTTTCAGTGCAGTTTGAGACAGAGGGTCACCAAGCCATGTTTACTATCAAGGTCCGTCATGGTGTAACTCCAAAACTCTACAACACGGGACCCAAAGGGGGTATGCTGACAAATACAACGGCTGACTGTATCTGTCACAACAGCACAACACTTACAACAACAAAAAATAGATCAATGTACAGTACAGTATGTAATGTCAAATACCCTAACTTTTTGTCTCTCTCTGTCCCCCTTCTAGAATACAACATCAGTGCCCTTGTTACCATAGCAACCAAAACCTTCCTGCGCTATGACAAGCTCCAAGCTCTCATCGACAGTGTGCGAAAATACTATTCCACTGTCACCATAGTAATCGCTGATGACAGTGAAAACCCAAAGACAGTCTCTGGCCCCTACATTGAACATTACATCATGCCATTTGGAAAGGTTTCTTTTTTTAAACACTACTGCCTCTATTTGCAAGTAAGGGATGGGATACAGTGTACGTGTACCTGTCAAGTCAAAAATGTGTCTAACACTAACATTGTTTGCTTAAATGATCCTTGACAGATGACCTTAAGTGAAAAAGTTGGAAAGAAACTGTCTTGAAAAAAGTCCTGTCTGTAATTTTCTTAGTTGTCCTTTCGCTGCTTCTGCTTCCTCTTTCCCACATCCTGTTCTCTGTGTCACAACAACTAGGGCTGGTTTGCAGGACGGAACCTAGCCGTTTCCCAGGTGACTACCAAGTATGTGCTGTGGGTGGACGATGACTTCATCTTCACGGCCAACACCAAGCTGGAGAAACTTGTGGACGTCCTGGAGAGGACTACCCTGGACCTGGTGAGGGGGCACAGGCATTGCCATACTGTATTGTAGACCTGGGTTCAAATATCACATAAAATCCTTCAAATACTTTGAGCGTTAGTTCCAATAATTCAACAATGGTCCACTTTCTGTGCAACAGTGGAATCCAGTTCAGAAGCTTTCTCTGGACTCAGAACGTATTGGTTACTCACTGGGATTTACTCTACAGAGCCAAAAACAGCACCTACACCATTCACCACATTCCATCTTGGCTAGCATGAGGAAACATAATCCTTTTGCCAGACAGACACAACTTATCATGAGTTATTAAATGAAAGTTTAAAAATAATTTTGATTTACAGCACATCATGAAAAGAGTATTGAAATAAATTATGTTAGCTGTCTTCTGAAGATGACAAATGAGGAGGAGGCATTCCTTGCTAGCCACATCCAGTCTATAATCTAACATTGCCTTTAAAAGCTGCGTTGTCTACAAGAGTGATAAGATTGGATCCCGGCCTTGATTTCTACTTACAGAAGAAAACAATCTCTCAACAGACTCTTCCGTTCTCTCATCCTCTCTTCTTCACTGATGCATATAGGCATATTTTTGCTCTGTAATACATGAACACCACAGCAATATTAGTCATGCGCGTGTGCACAAACTCACACAAACACGCACACATGCAGGCATGGATGCACGCACACACACACGTCACACATGCACACAATCCTAGCACAAAAGCCACAAAAGCTGACACCCACACATAAGGCTTGTAATGAATGATCTGTGTGTGTCTGTTTGAGGGTGAAGGGTGTTTTGGCTGGAGCCTGAATCCCGCTCAGAGACTTACTGTGTGCTCTGGGAATAGAATAGACCTCTTGTGTACCATAGACTGGGACTCCAACTCTTGAGAGGGGAGTCTATGGGTTACACATGTCAGCAGCTGGTCTGCTGGACACTTTGAATCCCTTCTTTCTTCGGACCCCAAAAGCACAGACAGACAAACATGGGACGAAGATACTTCTCGGTTTTCTGGTTCTTATTTTAGTTTTGTCTGTTTATTATGTCCTTTGGAAAGATGACGTGATCAAGGATCCAACTGTTTCCATCGGTTTCCTTCTGATTTCGTATATCAAATCACTACAGCATGCACTCAATATCAACTTCGGTCAGACAATTGGAAGTACCCCTAATGTTTGTTTTGTACACAGTTGTCACGACTTCCGCCGAAGTCGGCTCCTCTCCTTGTTCGGGCGGCGTTCGGTGATCGACGTCACCGGCTTTCTAGCCATCGCCGCTCCATTTTTCATATATCCATTGGTCTTGTCTTGTTTCATACACACCTGGTTTTCATTTCCCCAATCAATCTACTTGTATTTAACCCTCTGTTTCCCATCATGTTTTGTGTGTAATTGTTTCATGTTGCTGTGGCGTTGGTGTTGTGCTCTCGTTTTGGAACTTTAATAAAGTGCACCTGTTTACATCACGCTACTCTCCTGCACCTGACTTCGCCTCTTTTACACACGCTGACAACAGTATACAGTGCATTCGGAAAGTATTCAGACCCCTAAACTTTCCACATTTTGTTACGTTACAGCCTTTTAATAAAATTGATTAAATAAAAAATTGCAAATTTAAAAAAATAATAAACAGAAATCCCCTATTTACATAAGTTTTCAGACCCTTTGCTATGAGACTTGAAATTGAGCTCAGTGCATCCTGTTTCCATTGATCATCCTTGAGATGTTTCTACAACTTGATTGGAGTCCACCTGTGGTAAATTCAATTAATTGGACATGATTTGGAAAGGCACACACCTGTCTATATAAGGTCCCAATGTTGACCGTTCATGTCAGAGAAAAAAATCAAGCCATGAGGTTGAAGGAATTGTCCGTAGAGCTCTGAGACAGGATTGTGTCGAGGCACAGATCTGGGGAAGGGTACCAAAAAATGTCTGCAGCATTGAAGGTCCCCAACAACATAGTGGCCTCCATCATTCTTAAATGGAAGAAGTTTGGAACCACCAAGACTCTTCCTAGAGCTGGCCACCAGGCCAAACTGAGCAATCGGGGATGAAAGGCCTTGGTCAGGGAGGTGACCAAGAACCCAATGGTCACTCTGACAGATCTCCAGAGTTCCTCTGTGGAGATGGGAGAATCTTCCAGAAGGACAACCATCTCTGCAGCACTCCATCAATCAAGCCTTTATGGTAGAGTGGCTAGACAGAAACCACTCCTCAGTAAAAGGCACATGACAGCCCGCTTGGAATTTTCCAAAAGGACTCTCAGACAATGAGAAACAAGATTCTCTGCTTCTTCTGATGAAACCAAGATTGAACTCTTTGACCTGAATGCCAAGCGTCACGTCTGGAAGAAACCTGGCACCATCCTATGGTCAAGCATGGTGGTGCCAGCATCATGCTGTGGGGATGTTTTTCAGTGGCAGGGACTGGGAGACTAGTCAGGATCGAAGGAAAGATGAACGGAGCAAAGTATAGCGAGATCTTTGATGAAAACCTGCTCCAGAGTGCTCAGGACCTCACACAGGGGCGAAGGTTCACCTTCCAACAGGACAACGACCCTAAGCACACAGCAGGAGTGGCTTCGGGACAAGTCTCTGAATGTCCTTGAGTGGCCCAGCCAGAGCCCGGACTTGAACATGATCGAGCATCTCTGGAGAGACATGAAAATAGCTGTGCAGTGACGAACCCATCCAACCTGACAGAGCTTGAGAATAAGAGGATCTGCAGAGTAAAATGGGAGAAACTCCCCAAATACAGGTGTGCCAAGCTTGTAGCGTCATACCCAAGAAGACTCAAGGCTTTAATCACTGCCAAAGGTGCTTCAACAAAGTACTGAGTAAAGGGTCTGAATACTTACGTATTTTTTTATTTGTAATAAATTAGCAAAATAGTCTAAAAACCTGTTTTTGCTTTGTCGTTATGCGGTATTGTATATAGATTGATGAGGGGAAAAAACGATTTAATCAATTTTAGAGTAAGGCTGTAACGCAACAAAATGTGGAAAAAGTCAAGGGATCTGAATACTTTCCAAATGCTTTGTATGTTTTTTGTGTGTATGTGTGTCAGAATCAGTTAACGCATTCTTTATATGCACATTTGTATCTGTGTTTTATGCACTGTGTGTGTGTGTGTGTGTGTGTGTGTGTGTGTGTGTGTGTGATTTAGGTGGGTGGTGCAGTGCGGGAGGCCACTGGCTACACTGCCACCTACAGGCAGACCATCTCCATTGAGCCAGGGGAGGAGGAGGGTGACTGCTTGCATATGCGGAGGGGCTTCCACCACATCATCCAGGGCTTTCCAAACTGCGTAGTCACGGACGGGGTCATCAACTTCTTCCTGGCCCGCACAGACAAGGTCCAGCAAGTGGGCTTTGACCCCCGTCTGGCCAGAGTGGCCCACCTGGGTGAGTACAGACCCAAACCCCAGCACCACACAGTGTGCCTGTCCATAACATCAGCTGTACCAGTAGTCAAATGTAGTCAGTGCTACACACCTGCACCTTATGAGTCCAAAGAGGAGTAGGATAGAAAGTAGGATAAGAGTACCCTAACCCTAGCTTTGTGTCCACATCCCAGTTCAATCCTATACCCAAACCTAGCCATGTCCCTAAGCCTAACCCTAGCTTCATGTCCACACCCTGATTCAACCTAAACCCTAATCTTGGCATAACCCTAACCCTAAACCCTAATCTTGGCATAACCCTAACCCTAAACCCTAATCTTGGCATAACTTGTGTTCAACCCTGGCTCAACCCATGTCCGAATTCACAATTTAACCCCTGAGCTGCACCATCTACATTTGGAAGAAAGTGATATAGGTAACAGTTCTTCAAAACCAGTCTGAATAGTCATTAATTAATTATGTATCAAAAATCTCAAGAAGGGAACGAAATAGCTTCTTCTCAAATGTTTGTTAGTTGCATGTACATATAAATTGTACATATAAATTGTGTGATACTTTAAGTTCCCTTAAAGTATCCCTTTAAGTTCCCTTAAAGCATAAAAACTAACCTCTTTCCTTTTGCTCTGACCCCTTGTCACAGAGTTTTTCATCGATGGCCTCGGCTCGCTTCACGTGGGATCCTGCGATGATGTCATCGTCAACCACGCCACCAAGATCAAGCTTCCCTGGGTCAGCCAATCAGAGAGTGACAAGACGTATGCCAAGTTCCGTTACCCACCAGCCTCCTCGGACGCCACACACACCAAAAACGGCCTCCTCTATTTCAAGAACCGCTTCCAGTGTTTGACTCACAATTAAATTCCCTGTTTTGTTAACCTGTCGTTTCTCCTCTCGTTCAAGATTCATGCTCTTTCTGAGTTGCCAAAGAAGCTCTCACCCAATGTGGCCAATCGGATAAGATTTTAGACAACCACATTACACACATCCCCTTGAAAATCGACCTTGCTTGTTTCACTCTAGAGGGATTGTCATTCAAACAGAGCAAAACTGTCATTTCTATTAACTTAATCATAATTTCTCTTCAGTTGTGTACTCTTGATTGTAAACTCAAGTTTGAGATAATTTTAAGGAATATATGTGTGTTTTGTGCCTCAAATCTTATCTGACAAGTCGCCACCGAGTCCTTTTGTTGAGGAAAGACATGCTGAATTAGCCTTACGCCCTCACAGGACTAAATGAGGTGAACGAGTTTCCATACTGTTATGAAGCGATCAGAGGTATGTGTACTCTGTCCTTCCCTTTGCACTATACAGTTTGAGCTGGACTGAGCTCTATGGGTCAGACAAATGAGGATTGTGGGGACCAAGGGGGACTGAGGATGAGGATTGACAGTCATTCAGTAGAGAGGACACTTCTCAGCATGTGACAACCCCTTCAGAGACACAACGCATGGGTGCTCCCTTTCCAACCCCGGACAATGAACACATTCAAGACTCTAAATGTGTGGCTAATTCTCCCTGGGTGTCTGTGCCAATGGTTTCCCAGGTGGTTTGGTGTTGAATGATAATTTTGTTTGAAACCTCTGTGTCGCCCTTGACTGGCCCATGCTTGAGGAGAATGATGCTCATCCATCTGGTCTGGGATCTAACCCAGGAATAATATCCCTGTTTCACCTGGTCTAGTGCATTTTGTCTATCTAGGGTCGATCCCACTCTGTTTTATACTCCAAGCATCATAATAAGGAATGCTTCTGTCCATGCACGCATTTGAATGGGAGGTGAGATTAATTGCATTTTCATATGCTACCTCAAACAGAAGGGTTAGTTTGAACAAAGTGCATGTCTCTCTATTTCTTTATCAATTCTACATGGAAATAAACACACACTAATAGAATAATGGCACAGTTTGAGTTTAGAGAGTTGAAACGCTGTAAGAATGAGTAGAACACTAAAGGAAATGGTTGGAGAGACACAATGTTAGGATGACACATTATAGAGAGATGATATGAATGATAAAGCAAGGATCACAGTCACACCGAGGTACCAAGGCAGCAAAACATTTTATACTTACAGTTCCTCTGCCATGCAACCTGACAGAAGGATCACATAATGTTATTGTGTGTCATGACCACTAGATGGCACCCTTGCATCAGAATAGTGTTTTCTAAAATCAAACTACAAATAGTTTTTGTCATTTGTTATGAAACGCCCCAAGGTGCCAGTGATACATTAGATAACTTTTTATTTTGTCCTTTTTGAATAGAGGAATATTTTAAAACAGATACAATTTTGGGTGATGCCAGATTTAGATTTGTCTTTCCTGAAAGGGGATATTTAACACTAAGTGAGATCTCAGTTCAATTGAACCCTGACTGCAGTAGCCTATTAACACAGCACTGTAGCTCCTCTTCCATGGGAATCTATGACTAATACCAGCTAGACTCCCCAAGCAGATGCTTCCTGTTTTCAGAATGAGAAGTGTTCTGCATGTGAGTAGGGGCAGTAGTTTGTCAACAAAGACACTGCTTAATGACAGGTTTGATTGAATTCCACACTCTCTGAAGTTAAGTAGTTGAAGGGATTTGGACAGTGATTTCCATTGTTCAACTGATGATGATGATGATGATGGCGGTTGTATTTTTTCTGCTTGCTTCACCTTGGAACCACGGGTCTGAGTCTTTCCAACCTGACAACTATCATCACGACAACCTTCTGCATTATCAGACTGTTTTCATTTAAACATGATTATAAAGTCTCTGATAAAAAATACAGCTGATGTATGGTACTGTGTTTATTTTAGGCAACATTTAAGAGGGTGTTCTGGTGCAGTGGTTCCCACTTTTGGGTCACTGCATGAGTCCAGGTGGGTTGCAGGATGAAATTTTGTGGTGCATTGTTACAAATTATTACTATACAGAACATTTCTTAAAATTGGTCACATCCCACTGCACTCACACTGGTTGAATCAACGTTGTTTCCACGCCATCTCAATAAAATTACGTTGAACCAAAGTGGAATGAATGTTGAATTGACGTCTGTGCCCAGTTAAATGCTTTGGAAAAGAGGTTTTTATTAATACATTTTGTATTTTTCTTTGAAGTGGGTATGTTTTTTCATCGCTCAGACCTTATGGTGGGTCGCAACTGTTTTTGCCGTTACTACTATTAGCCCAAAGAAACACATTTAATAACAGATTCAGTACATGGAACAACAGATAGTCCCCCCAAAAAGTGTCTGTCCTATATCTGAGAGATACACTATATATACAAAAGTATGTGGACACCCCTTCAAATTAGTGGATTCAGCTATTTCAGCAACACCCATTGCTGACAGGTGTATAAAATCGAGCACACCGCCATGCAATCTCCATAGACAAACATTGGCAGTAGAATGGCCTTACTGAAGAGCTCAGTGACTTTCAACGTGGCACCGTCATAGGACGCCGCCTTTCCAACAAGTCAGTTGGTCAAAGTTCTGCCTGCTAGAGCTGCCCCGGTCAACTGTAAGTGCTGTTATCGTGAAGTGGAAACGTCTAGTAGCAACAACGGCTCAACCACAAAGTGGTAGGCAACACAAGCTCACAGAACTGGACCGCCGAGTTCTGAAGTGCGTAAAAATTGTCTGTCCTCGGTTGCCACACTCACTACTGAGTTCCAAACTGCTTCTGGAAGCAACGTCAGCACAATAACTGAAATGGGTTTCCATGGCCGAGCAGCTGCATATGCTACATATGGGGCGTTGGGCCAGTAACCGAAAGGTTGCTGAATCGAATCCCTGAGCTGACAAGGTAAAAATCTGTTGTCTGCCCCCGAACAAGGCAGTTAACCCACTGTTCTCCTTCATTTAACTAGGCAAGTCAGTTAAGAACAAGTTCTTATTTACAATGACGGCCTACACCGGCCAAACCCGGACAAAGTTGGGCCAATTGTGTGTCGCCCTATGGGACTCCCAATCAAGGCCAGTTGTGATACAGCCTGGATTCGAACCAGAGTGTCTGTAGTGACACCTCTAGCACTGAGATGCCGTGCCTTAGACCAGGGCTCTCCAACCATGTTCCTGGAAAGCTACCGTCCTGTAGGTTTTCAACTCAACCCTAATGTAGCGCACCTGATTCTAAAAATTAGCTGGTTGATAAGGTGAACCAGGTTAGTTACAACTGGGGTTGGAGCAAAAACCTACAGGAGGGTAGCTCTCCAGGAACAGGGTTGGAGAGAAAACCTACAGGAGGGTAGCTCTCCAGGAACAGGGTTGGAGAGAAAACCTACAGGAGGGTAGCTCTCCAGGAACAGGGTTGGAGAGAAAACCTACAGGAGGGTAGCTCTCCAGGAACAGGGTTGGAGACCCCTGCCTTAGACCGTTGCGCCACTCGAGAGCCCATGTAATTGATGTAATTGAGATAGATATGTACATATAGGTAGGGGTAAAGTCACTCGGCAACAGGATAGATAATAAGCAGTAGCAGCAGCGTATGTGGTGAGTCAAAAGAAGGAGAAGGAGCATGCCAGCTGATTGGTGAGTAAAATATTGATGTGGCATATCAAAGAGTGAAGCATTACTCCCATGTTTGTTCAGAGGAGACTGAGTGAATCAGGCCTTCATGGTCGAATTGCTGCAAAGAAACCACTACTAAAGGACACCAATAAGAAGAAAAGACTTGATTGGGCCAAGAAACACCAGCAATGAACATTAGACCGGTGGAAATCTGTCCTTTGGTCTGATGAGTCCAAATTTGAGATTTTTGGTTCCAACCGCTGTGTCTTTGTGAGACGCGGAGTAGGTGAATGGATGATCTCTGCATGTGTGGTTCCCACCGTGAAGGATGGAGGAGGAGGCGTGAAGATGTGGGGGTGCTATGCTGGTGACACTGTCTGTGATTTATTTAGAATTCAAGGCACACTTAACCAGCATGGCAACCACAGCATTCTGCAGTGATACGTCATCCCATCTTAATGGGACTATCATTTGTTTTTCAACAGGACAATGACTCAACACACCTCCGGGCTGTGTAAGGGCTATTTGATCAAGAAGGAGAGTGATGGAGTGCTGCATCAGATGACCTGGCCTCCACAATCACCCAACCTCAACCCAATTGAGATGGTTTGGGATGAGTTGGACTGCAGAGTGAACAAAGGAAAAGCAGCCAACAAGTGCTCAGCATATGTGGGAACTCCTTCAAGACTGTTTAGTAAAGCATTCCAGGTGAAGCTGGTTGAGAGAATGCCAAGAGTGTGCAAAGCTGTCATCAATGCAAAGGGTGGCTACTTTGAAGAATCTAAAATATAAATGTATTTGTTTAACACTTTTTTGGTTACTACATATGTGTTATATCATAGTTATGTTATTTCATACAATGTAGAAAATAGTAAAAATAAAGAAAAACCCTTGAATGAGTAGGTGTGTCCAAACATTTGACTGGTACTGTGTATAGCCTATATAAAGGATGAGAATCTTACAACACTGATAGCATTTCCTATGTCAGATGGCTACTGCGTCTGCTATACAGATATAGACGTACAGAAGGAGGGTAATTAATAAAAAAATTTCATCTGAATATTTTGTGTGAAGCATTAAGCATTATATTATTAGATTATAGGAGTAACTCTGGTACAGTAGGCTTGAAACCGTCTTCCTCACCTCAAGTTCAACTGTCGGAGTCCGTTGGAGCGCCGGTGTGCACTGCCTTCATATCATAGGCCTGCAGTAGCTGAAGCTTAAAAATAGCCACACCATATTGTACCAAACCTACAAATGTTTCTAAACTTTGTTAGGATAATATCAAAAGTAAGTCCAGCCACTGTTTATAGGGAAAATACAAGCAGAAGAGCGAACATAAACCAGGGAAAAAATGCACTACCCTCCCCTGTGCCCAATAAAAAACCACACTACCCTCCCCAAAGCAAAATAACTACTTTGACAATCCTCCCCTATTTTGGACCACCCCTCCCCCCAGTAAATATTGATCTGTCCCTTAGGTTGTCTTCACCTGTCCCTTATATACTGTTCTTATACGGTTTATGTGTTATACAACTCAGAGATATACACTTCAGACTACCCCACTATGATTCTGATGCTGACCTCACAAAGTACATTTTCATAATTTACTAAACTGTTGAAAGAAGATCTGCAGAGTGATTTTGGATGAAAGGGTTTTTTCCTGATTTTACATGTGGTGCTTCCACATTTTATTAACCTTAATATAACAGATCATGACTTACATTAATATTAAATGTGTATATGAAATAATCTTTAAGAAATGTATAATTAATGAATCACACAAGCACATCAGAGAGGTTTGGCATATAGGGAGGCTAATAAAATCACAGATTTGATTCGATCAAAGCGTTTCTTTGACATTTTATTCAGTTGTTTGATTAAGTCCAAAACAAATCTGATTCCTCTACAAAATCAGCATGACACATGGAGCCACACTCTGTAGTTCTGTTAAATATTCCAATAGAATTCAGAGTAATGTTTTCCGCCCATAATATAAAACCGACCAGGCCTCTCCATGATGCAACTGTTGACAGGTTAGAATGGCTATATAGAGTAGCCTAATTATCTCATATCTGCATCCTTGAGTTTGCTTGAAGATTGCAGTATTTAACACGTTAGTGGTGTAAAGTACTTAAGTAAACATACTTTAAAGTACTACTTAAGTAGTGTTTGGGGGTATCTGTACTATACTTTACTATTTATATTTTTGACTACTTTTAATTTTACTTCACTACATTCCTAAAGAAAATAATGTAATTTTTACTCCATACATTTTCCCTGAAACCCAAAAGTACTTCTTACATTTTGAATGCTTAGCAGGACAGGAATATTGTCCAATTCATGCACTTATCAAGAGAACATCCCTGGTCATCCCTACTGCCTCTGATATGGAGGACTCACTAAACACACATGCTTACTTTGTAAAACGTTAGCTAGCTAACAGTACACTTTAACTTGACATTAGGTTTATGCAGTTTTACTACACGATAAAACATTTTTTAAGCCGCATTCGACACGATTACCTAAACATACTGACCAGCTCCAATCGACAGACGCGGGCTATATGGTAGACCAATCCAAACTCATCTCTCAGCATGTCCAGGCCACTCATTATCTCAGCCAATCATGGCTAGTGGGAAGGTTGCTCGCTTTTTTTCTGGCTAAACCAACTAGGCTCGTAATTTAACAATTTTATTCATATTTACAGATGGCATAGAAGGCACATGAAAGTTCACATGTTCGAGAAGGCACTTCTCCCAAAAAAAAGCATTTTGATAAAAACATTTTTTTTTACATTCATACAGCTCTCCTGTGAAGTCGTGACTTGCAACATACGCCTACTTTCCTGAATCGGGTCACAAATGATGTCTGAGTGTTGGAGTGTGCCCCTGGCTATCAATAAATTAAAAAACAAGAAAATTGGGGCGTCTGGATTGCTTAATATAAGGAATTTCAAATAATGTATAATTTCAGTTTTGATACTTAAGAATATTTTAGCAATTCCATGTACTTTTGATACTTCAGTATATTTAAAACCAAATACTTTTAGACTTTTACTCAAGTAGAATTTTACTGGGTGACTTTCACTTTTACTTGAGTCATTTTCTATCAAGGTATCTTTACTTTTACTCAAGTATGACAATTGGACAACTTATCCACCACTGCAGAAGGATACAGAAAGGAAGCTTGAAGAAAGCATGCAGGGTTTTGAAAAGACCTCTCCATTCTCCTCTATTCAATAGAACTCCTACAATGGTGTCGTCTCAAAGATTCTTCTTAGCCACTATTCTGAGTCCAATTGTGTCACTGCTGAAAATCAGCCCAGACCCATGTGTCATTGTATCAACTGATTTCCCATGGTTCTGTGGTATAGTCTACTACAGTTTGGTGAGAGGGTGGTTGGGAGGGTGGGTCAGGTTTAGGTTCAAGATGTGGGGTCATGGTGATGGTGGCCCATTCAGGGCAACACCAAGGGTGTGAAATCAGCTTTATGACACAGACACCAGTAAAAGCAGAACAACAAAAGCCCTGGGGAGTGACTGTCTTTAAAGACGGTGCAGATGGCCAAAGCAGCTGGACACATTACAGACGGATATGGTTTAGAATGGCCCTTCAGTCTGGGCAGTTATGACATAATGAGGTTCTGAATACTCCCTTGGGAAAGGATGGATTTAACACCAAAGACGAAACGCAATCTCTCTGTAAACTGTTCTTGTCTGGTCGATCCCAATTCCCTCTCATGCTCATTTGTATGATTTTCATTATCTTTTCAATTATGTGAGTGAGTGTGTGTTTACCTGTGTCTTCTTTGTATAATCCCACAACAAGCAAAAACTCCAACAACTGGCCATAAAGTTTTCTAATTCAGGAGACGCATAGCCTCCCAACCTCAGCTGTCTGACCGTACGTACATATCTCAACCAGAAGCCATGGATTACAGGCAACATCCGCACTGTGCTAAAGGCTAGAGATGCCGCATTTGAGGAGTGGGATACTAATCCGGACACCTATAAGAAGTCCCGCTACGACCTCAGGTTAACCATCAAACAGGCAAAGCATCAATACAGGACTAAGATCGAATCCTATTACACCAGCTCTGACACTCGTTGGATGTGGGAGGACATGCAAACTATCATGGATTACAAAGGGAAACCCAGCCGCGAGTTGCCCAGTGATGCAAGCCGACCAGGCAGGCTAAATGCCTTTTATGCTTGCTTCGAGGCAAGCAAAACTGAACCATGCATGACAGAACCAGCTGTTCCGGATGACTGCGTGATCACGCTTTCTGTAGCCGACGTGAATAAGACCTTTAAACAGGTTAACATTCACAAGGCAGATGCATTACCAGGACGCATACTCAGAGCATGCGCTGACCAGCTGCCAAGTGTCTTCAGTGAAATGTTCAACCTCTCCTTGACCCAGTCTGTAATATCTACATGTTTCAAGCAGACCACCATAGTCCCTGTGCCAAGAATGCCAATGTAACCTATCTAAATGACTATCGCCCTGTAGCACTCAAATCTGTAGCCATGAAATGCTTTGAAAGGCTGGTCATGAGGCTGGTCATGACTCACATCATCATCCTAGACACCCTGGACCCACTCCAATTCGCATACCACCCCAACAGATCCACAGATGACGCAATCTCGATTGCACTCCACACTTCCCTTTCCCACCTGGACAAGAGGAACACCTATGTGAGAATGTTGTTAATTGACTACAGCTCTGTGTTCAACACCATAGTGCCCTCCAAGCTCATCACTAAGCTAAGGACCCTGGGACTGGACATCTCCCTCTGCAACTGGATCATAGACTTCCTGACCCCAGGTGCTAAGGGTAGGCAACAGCACATTCGCCACGGTGACCCTCAACACGGCAGCCCCTCAGGCATGCGTGCTTAGTCCCCTCCTGTTTCCCCTGTTCACCCACGATTGTGTGGCTGTGCACGACTCCAACACAATCATTAAGTTTGCTGATGACACAACGCTGGTAGGCCTGATCACCGACGACAATGAGACAGCCTATAGGGAGGAGGTCAGAGACCTGGCTTTGTGGTGCCAGAACAACAACCTCTCCCTCAAAGTCAGCAAGACAAAGGAGCTGATCGTGGACTGCAGGAAACGAAGGGCTGAGCACACCCCCATTCACATCGACTGGGCTGTAGTGGAGCAGGTCGAGAGGTTTAAGTTCCTTGGTGTACACATCACTAAGAATCTATCATGGTCCCCCTCAGGAGGCCCTCAGATCCTTAAAACGTTATACAGCAGCACCATTGAGAGAATCTTGACTGGCTGCATCAGCGCTTGGTATGGCAACTGCTTGGCATCCTATCGCAAGGCGCTACAGAGGGTAATGCATACGGCCCAGTACATCACTGGGGCCGAGCTCCCTGCCATCCAGGACCTCTATAAAAGGCGGTGTCAGAGGAAGGCCCTAAAAATTGTCAAAGACTCCAGCCACCCAAGTAATTGACTGATCTCTCTGCTACTTCAAGGCAAGCGGTACCAATGCACCAAGTCTAGAACCAACAGGACCCTGAACAGCTTCCACCCACAAGCCATTAGACTGCTAAATAGTTAGTTAAATAGTTAACCAAATAGCTACCTGGACTATCCTCATTGACCCTTTCTGCACTAACTTTTTTGACTCATCACTTATGGTGTTGCTACTGTTTATTATCTGTCCTGTTGACTAGTCACTTTATTCCTAGTTATATGTACATATATACCTCAATTACCCCATACCCCTGCACATCGACTCAGTACCGGTACCCCATGTTTGGCCTCCTGAGTGGCGCAATGGTCAAAGGCACGGCATTGCAGTGGTAGAGGTGTCAATACAGACCCAGGTTCGATCCTGGGCTGTATCACATCCGGCCAAGATCAGGAATCACATAGGGTGAAGCACAATTGGCCCAGCGTCGTCGTGGTCAGGGGAGGGTTTGGTCGGGGGGGCTTTACAAGTAGAACGTCATTGTAAATAATAATTTGTTCTTAACTGACTTGCCTAGTTAAATAAAGGTTAAATAAAAAAATTATATATAGCCAAGTTATCGTTACTCATTGCGTATTTATTATGAATTTTATTATTATGTGTTATTACTTTTCTATTATTTCTCTATTTTCTTTCTCTCTGCATTGTTGGGAATGTGCCCATAAGTAAGCATTTCAATGTTAGTCTACACATGTTGTTTAAAGAGCATGTGACAAATAAAAATGTGATTTGATTTGGACAGTGGGCAGTGCTAGAGGGTTTCCAACACAAACCAGAAGAAACCACAAAACCACATGCTCCTTCACTCATCCACTCACTACATTAATCAAATGATCACGTTGGAGGTGCCAACTGAGGGATCGTCAATATTTCAGTTAAGGCCTCTCTCTCATTAATGCCAGAGAGAAAGGTATGAAAGCCTGTTTGTTGATGTGATGCGCTACCTCTCCACCTAGCCTGTTCTAGTGATCCCTGGAATCTCTCCCTGCCCGTGCCTCTGGAACCAAGGGAGAGCTGGAGCGCAGGGAGATTCAGGGGGGATTCATCCATAGCTTCAGATGTGAAAAAAATACTTACATTGTACAATAACCTCTTAACAGAATTTACAACATTTTCTATTACATTTCATTTCTATATTCCAATGTGAAAAATTCCTGACAAACGTAATCTGCCAAAATATTTTCAACTCCATTTTTGGTGTGTTACAGGTTTCCTCCAGCAACCTTTCGTAACAAAAATAAACTTTACGATCAAAACAATCATGTTTTCCAACAGCAGTTATGGGCATATAAGACATATAACACTTAACATATAACATCATGGCCTCTTAACTGACCCTCATTTGTCTTTAACAGCTAATAGCCTAATTGCTCTGTAGGTTTATTGGCACATTTTGTCATAACAGATGTCACAGTCCTTGGTGCAAATATAGATGTATGATGGGATGTCATGGAGACATGACTGAAAGATGAAGCAAACCTTAACCTTATATATCCATTAAAATGAAATGTCCATTGTCCATTTAATTTCTATGGATACATCTTTAAACTGAAATGCAGGGAAAATAGATATGGATGAATACAATTGACAAATAACTTCACAATGGTTATTGACTCCTGAGTGAAATATGGTGTCATAGTTAACTAGTAAGGAAAGAAAATGTATAAAAATTACAGAATAGAGACACAATCAAAATGAAAAAAAGTCCATCATTGATTTAAAGCAACAGTGACAACATCATTAGTTTGAAATTGAATGCAAAGAGAAATGTCCTGTTGGTTGTCATTGAGATTAGGATGGGACGGGATTGTTATTTGTTGCTATGCAAATATCACTTGACACCTCTTGGAGAGCTCTTTGAAGAGGCAAAATGGTCACTGCTGCAAACTGTTGTGTCTGCATTTGCAATAAGATTAGATATGGCCTTCACTTGAACCCGTGGAGGGAGATCTTCCAAAACCATCCGTTTGATTGATTTTCAGACGGTATTGGGGCGCTTTGATCTTGGATTATTATACAGAATCAAGAAAGAAACAACAACAAAAATGTGACCACCAGCTCAACAAATTTCCAAATACTTGCAATGAAATAGTAGTAGACCACCTATCATAAAAATACAAATTGTGGATATTTGGCCATTAGTGAAATCAGGCTAATTTGGCACAAAGAAAAAACATTCTCCCAGATGTTCATATAGCCTACACTACTGTAGCCTATATACTATATGCTGCAAATACCGCATCCAAAATAACACTGTTTTTTTTACTGTAGTAATTTTGCAGTGTAACTGCAGTTAGTGGACAGTATAACTGCAGTAAGCTGCAGTTATTCTGCAATTACCGCATCCAAAATACCACAGTGTACTGCAGTTACTGCACTTTTACTGCAGTTTCAAAACTGCAATATTTTTTTGTAAGGGTAAATTATTCAGGTTAACCATATAGTAAATGTCTATGTCCCTCGCCCCTCCTCTCTTTCTGTCACTCACTGGGCGGATTCGATTATGCTGAGCTGCAGGGGACCAGACAAAGGCCGGTCAAGTAATCGGGAGAAATGAGCGCCATTCTCAAATCAAATAGTAATCGAACATTTTGTCAACAGGGCAGCATGGTGCATCGCCCAGCTCTTTTCCATAAAATAAATGTTATAATTTTTCTTAAAAAATGCATTGGCAAGGCAGATAAAGCGTTTAGGCCTAATATCAAAACCAATCACCTTTGGATGAGAAAACACAGAATCCTACTATTTATGTTACTGCATGTGCTTAATTACGTAACTTTTGTTTTGAGCCGACTTCGCCGTGGGCTTTTAATAGGGCGCTTGGCTCTAGCCCGGGAGGCAGCCCGGTTCCAAATCGAATGCAATCAATTTCAGCCAATGCAAAACACGCCAACACTGGCGCCCGGGCGAGATTAATCTAGCCCTCTCAGTGACACACATGCGCGCACACACAGACGGTTCTTACTTTATCTGTACTGTGAAATCTCTCCAAAACGAGATGCTGCCAAGAATGTGTCGATTGGTTCACCGCACACTTCAAAGGATATCCAGTCATAGCGTTCGAGGCAATCAGTGAAGACAAGGATGCAGAAGGGATACCGCCGGAGCCCGTATTTTGGAATTAATAATTTCTACAATCCATTTTTTTAATCCACTTTTATTTCTTCACAACAATATAAAACACGTTATGAGGTTTATTTTTTTTTCTTCAGAAAATTAGACTGACTTTGGATGAGAATTGAGACACAGCAAAATCCCGTTTTCTAGATTTTGTTTCGGTGCTGCGCTTGTGCTGAGACCAGTTAAAAAACTAAATTGGCCGCAGAAGCGCGCAAAAGTCATGGCCGCTTTTCCGGGGACCGACCACTTTCTAAACCCTTTCTTACAGGTGAGGAAAATCAGTTTGAATTGTTTTTAGTGGAATTTGGTATGGGAGAGTCATTTCAGTGTTAGCCTTCTTTAGAGTACATTTTGAAATTGTCAAGTGCAATTGTTGATACATTTTCTCCCAATATATTTATAGGAATTCGTCTGGATTCATTTGTTAGAAGCTGTATTTTACCTTAAAATATTTACTCTATTTTAGTTAATTAAATACATTGACTACATCAATACAATTATAACATATATTTTAGAAATAGAGATGTAGAAGTCCACAGCAAAAGGTCACCACTGTTCTATAGTTTCTCTATATTATCACATTAGAAAGAAGGTCTAAGTTCTGTGTTATCACTATAATATCTTGATTTTGTATGTGGTTTTTGCTCAGGAATATCCAATTCAATAGTGTACAGCATGTCTAACATCCATTCTCTCTATACCCCATAGGACCGCACACCCAGCTCCTCTCCTGAGAACGGGCCCCATCCCCTCTCCTCCTTCCTGGCCCGACCCTGTGGCCAAGCCCGGCTGGGGGGCAGTGGACTGGGGCACGAACGGCCACACTCATCCTATGAAGGGACCATGAGTTCCATGACTGGGATGCTCCAGCTATTGGGCAATGAAGTGGCCCAGACCTCCAGTCTAGGGGTCCAACAGGTGGCAACTCTGACAGTGCCAAAACTACATTTTCCTGGACACGTCCAGAGCGGACTGGACCTTCACCCCCATCCCCACCAGCACCACCACCTCCATGAGCTGCCTCTCACCCCTCCTGCTGAGCCCTCCTCCACCCCGGCTGCCTACGCCTTTGAGCTCCCCCCAGTGAAGATGCTCGCTCCTCAGGTCCAGGTTAGCTCTCATACTCCATACTTCCACCCCCAGCACAATGGTATGGGGGAGAACTTTCCTAACTTCCTCCAAGGTTCCACAGGAAGACACCCCCACCACCCTGGTCGGCATACAGAGGAAGGTCAGCAGTGGTGGATATTACCCCAGACCACCAGCAGCCCCCATGGTCATCAGCAACCTCATGGCCAGACCCACCATCACCACCCTCACCCCTTTGCCCTGGACAGACAGCTGGTGTTGGGGAACCAGCCTCAGATTGCAGCCCTCCTCCAAGGCTCCTCCAAATGCCTGCTGGGCTCCACACGCTGCTGCAGGCGCTGCAAGTGCCCCAACTGCCAGGCCTCCTCTGGGGGCACAGGGGCTCCAGCTAACGCTGAGGAACCAGGCCAGAGGAGGCTCTACATCTGCCACTTGCCCGAGTGTGGCAAGGTGTACAAGAAGACCTCCCACCTGAAGGCCCATCTGCGCTGGCATGCCGGGGAGCGACCTTTCATCTGCAGCTGGATCTTCTGCGGGAAGAACTTCACACGCTCAGATGAGCTGCAGAGGCACCTGCGCACACATACTGGGGAAAAGCGCTTCGGCTGCCAGACGTGTGGGAAGAGGTTCATGCGGAGCGACCACCTGGCAAAACACGAGAAGACCCACCAGGGGGGAGGGGCCACGACAGCCAGGGCCCCCAACAGGAGGCTCCACAGCCACAGGGTGGCACCAGAGGACCAGCCAGGAACATCAAGAAGGAGTAGAGAAAATACCAAAAGCCAAGTGACTCGCGGTCAGTCTGGTGTGTTTTATTGAGAACCCCAGCTCCTGTCTCTGTGTGTGTGGAGTTCAGGCCATGAGAACCTCAGAAAGAGCAAAAAAACAGAAGGGCCAGTGTGGAGACAGAGTCAAGGGCAGACCAATGGCCTTTCTCTGGAGAAAGAGACTTCTTACAAACACACAAACCTTTACACCATCAAACCATTGTCATGACAACATGTTTGTCATGGTCATTGTAGCCAGCATTGTCCACTGGGCCGCCAGCAGGAGGCCTGTGATCTTCAGAGGCTGTTCTGTTCAGCATGACTGCCTGTGTGGAGATTGGCAATAAAAGCAGAAGAGTTGTGGTGGTTGAATATTCCTTTCTCATGGAACTCTAATGGAGATAACTGGTCTCAGAGAGGGACCAAAGACATCAGGGAGGAAGTCAGAATATAAATAATTTTGGAAATAATGCTGTAATGCTGTTTACAATGGCTATTTTCATTCAGTCTGCCAGTAGAGAATATCTGAATGTGGTGTTATGGTTTTCAATAACACCACACTAGAATGTATTGTACTAATTAAGGACCAAATTCTCTTTTGGATAAGTAAAAAGTAACGGTTTATTGGGCTTATTTCTTAACTGTGTATTTTTGGGACATTTGTATTGATATAATACAATGTATTGTAAATTAATTAGATATATTAGTCAATTTAGCATGATGCACAGGATAACTGACGTTAGTTGTAATTTGGTTGTCAGAAAGCCAAAATAATAGTGTGATTCAATTAACACTGATCTACATTACATGAGTATAAAATCAGAAATAATCAAAACTATGTTTGAGTAAAACAAACTGTTTGAGCTTGGTTTCATTCAAGTAAAACAATAAAAGCCTGAACACTTTCAGTAATGTCACGGATTCCCTCGGTACTGCTGGTCATTCCGTGCACCAGCTTCTGAGGTCTACGTCACCGGACTCCAGGCATCGCTGGACTGTTTCATTACGCACACCTGGTTCCCATTCCCCCTGATTAGTAATTGTATATATGTGCCCTCTGTTCACCATTGTTTTGTTAGGTTATTGTTCCCAGGTCCGTTGGTCTTGTGACTACCTGTACTTTGTTTTGGCTTTTGCCCTGCGTGTTTTGTGAACTCGTTATTACGGGTCTCGTCCTGTGCATTGTTATTACGGGTCTCGTCCTGTGCATTGTTATTACGGGTCTCGTCCTGTGTATTGTTATTACGGGTCTCGTCCTGTGTATTGTTATTACGGGTCTCGTCCTGTGTATTGTTATTACGGGTCTCGTCCTGTGTATTGTTATTACGGGTCTCGTCCTGTGTATTGTTATTACGGGTCTCGTCCTGTGCATTGTTATTACGGGTCTCGTCCTGTGCATTGTTATTACGGGTCTCGTCCTGTGTATTGTTATTACGGGTCTCGTCCTGTGTATTGTTATTACGGGTCTCGTCCTGTGTATTGTTATTACGGGTCTCGTCCTGTGCATTGTTATTACGGGTCTCGTCCTGTGCATTGTTATTACGGGTCTCGTCTCATGTATTGTTATTACGGGTCTCGTCCTGTGTATTGTTATTACGGGTCTCGTCCTGTGTATTGTTATTACGGGTCTCGTCCTGTGTATTGTTATTACGGGTCTCGTCCTGTGTGTTGTTATTACGGGTCTCGTCCTGTGTATTGTTATTACGGGTCTAGTCCTGTGTGTTGTTATTACGGGTCTCGTCCTGTGTATTGTTATTACGGGTCTCGTCCTGTGCATTGTTATTACGGGTCTCATCCTGTGCATTGTTATTACGGGTCTCGTCCTGTGTATTGTTATTACGGGTCTCGTCCTGTGCATTGTTATTACGGGTCTCGTCCTGTGCATTGTTATTACGGGTCTCGTCCTGTGTATTGTTATTACGGGTCTCGTCCTGTGTATTGTTATTACGGGTCTTGTCCTGTGCATTGTTATTACGGGTCTCGTCCTGTGTATTGTTATTACGGGTCTCGTCCTGTGCATTGTTATTACGGGTCTCGTCCTGTGCATTGTTATTACGGGTCTCGTCCTGTGCATTGTTATTACGGGTCTCGTCCTGTGCATTGTTATTACGGGTCTCGTCCTGTGTATTGTTATTACGGGTCTCGTCCTGTGTATTGTTATTACGGGTCTTGTCCTGTGCATTGTTATTACGGGTCTCGTCCTGTGTATTGTTATTACGGGTCTCGTCCTGTGTATTGTTATTACGGGTCTCGTCCCATGTATTGTTATTACGGGTCTCGTCCTGTGCATTGTTATTACGGGTCTCGTCCTGTGCATTGTTATTACGGGTCTCGTCCTGTGCATTGTTATTACGGGTCTCGTCCTGTGTATTGTTATTACGGGTCTCGTCCTGTGTATTGTTATTACGGGTCTTGTCCTGTGCATTGTTATTACGGGTCTCGTCCTGTGTATTGTTATTACGGGTCTCGTCCTGTGCATTGTTATTACGGGTCTCGTCCTGTGCATTGTTATTACGGGTCTCGTCCTGTGTATTGTTATTACGGGTCTCGTCCTGTGTATTGTTATTACGGGTCTTGTCCTGTGCATTGTTATTACGGGTCTCGTCCTGTGTATTGTTATTACGGGTCTCGTCCTGTGTATTGTTATTACGGGTCTCGTCCCATGTATTGTTATTACGGGTCTCGTCCTGTGCATTGTTATTACGGGTCTCGTCCTGTGCATTGTTATTACGGGTCTCGTCCTGTGCATTGTTATTACGGGTCTCGTCCTGTGTATTGTTATTACGGGTCTCGTCCTGTGTATTGTTATTACGGGTCTCGTCCTGTGCATTGTTATTACGGGTCTCGTCCTGTGTATTGTTATTACGGGTCTCGTCCTGTGTATTGTTATTACGGGTCTCATCCCATGTATTGTTATTACGGGTCTCGTCCTGTGCATTGTTATTACGGGTCTCGTCCTGTGCATTGTTATTATGGGTCTCGTCCTGTGCATTGTTATTACGGGTCTCGTCCTGTGCATTGTTATTACGGGTCTCGTCCTGTGTATTGTTATTACGGGTCTCGTCCTGTGCATTGTTATTATGGGTCTCGTCCTGTGCATTGTTATTACGGGTCTCGTCCTGTGCATTGTTATTACGGGTCTCGTCCTGTGTATTGTTATTACGGGTCTCGTCCTGTGTATTTATTAGAGGTTGTACCTCGCTCTTTTGTTTGGGTTACATCCCTGTGTTTTTGTATACGTGTTTTGTTTTGGGATTCGTCCCCGTTCCTCTTCATGGCATGTTGTATTTTGGGTGGAGTATTGAAACCCCCTATTACGTATTCCTGCGCCTGCGCCTGTCTCCAATCACTTCTACAGCGTGACAAGTAATGATAACTCAAATGATTGTTTAGCCATTTTGTCAACTGTTGTCAATTACTGTTGACAGCATATTTGAACATGTGCGTGAGCATCTTCTATCATCAGGTAGCCATCTATCACCAAGCGCCCTATTTTGAGCATTTAAAGTTGTCCCTCAACTCACCATTTGAGGAAGCTAAATACCTGTAGTATTTTTCCAATACCCTCCCAAAGCCTGTTAGGTAGGCAAAATGAACCGCATGCACACTAAACAAATCACCAATGGATGTGAAACGTTATTGTTTAGTCTTTTACTGAATAAATTGAATTACTCTTGCTTAGTGGTGCTATTGTTCACTTTTGTATTGTTCCTGTGTGGTGGAAGTATTCATCTCACAAAGGTAACAGTTAGTGTTGGCTACGTGAAGGAAATGGTCATTCTGGGAATTTCCAGGATATTCAAGTCATCTCACTATCAGTTTGTTTTTGGCAGTCTTATAACGTAACATGACCAGAAGTATGATGGGGGGAGAAACAGCAGCACAGTGTTTCATAACGGTTTTATTGATATGATCCCACAGCAGATTATTTCCATTCATGACACTGACAGATGAGCACGCCCTCTATCCGTGTTCCCCTCTCTCCTCTCTCCAGAGTTTACAGTGGGCTTTGTGTGGGTTCACGTGTGTTTTCTTCAGATAACGTTGGAACAATGGCAGGGTTAAAGTGGCCCCTTAAATGAAGGGAAAAGTATGCATACCGAGCAACACAGTAATAATGGATAGAGTAGACAATCATGACTGCTCAAGCCCTGGACAAATTCAGTCCCACAATCAAGCTCAAATATATCTCCAGCCCACAATGTCAACACTCTTGACCCAAAGGCTGCTTTATGAAATGGTGGTGAGGATGAATTCAGAATAGGAGGATAGCTATTTAGAAAGAAGGACAGAATAGATATGGAATTACCTCCCCACTGCTGTTTTACTTTCCTTGTTGTGCAAAGTGATAAAAGCTGTCACACGTAGCATAAAGGTAATATGGTCCCCGTGTTTAAGAAAAAGCAACAGGAAAGGGCTGGAGACTTAAGTGGTAGTTCCCAAATGTCTATTTCTATATGAAAACAAATGGTGTTAAGAATGTCACCATATGAGTGGTACTGTAGAAACGGTTTGCAGTGTGAATAGGAACCGTTGCAACGCAGATGCATTCCACCAGTCACACGCATACCAACATGCACACACACACAGAGACCATTGGTTACTTTTCATTTTCTCTCACAGAAACACCAGAGGGCTGCATTTCTGCTTCACTTCTCGCATCCCAATAGTAAGTACAGGTTTCAAAATAGTAGAAAATGTAATACGATAACAGAAATACAAAAAAAAATAATCCTAATTAGAAGCTAGAGATACCATAGTAATCGTAATATGTTATTAGGGTAATCACAAGAGTTGTGCTAGTGAACCTGTCTGAACTAACCCCCTGCCTGTCCTGAGTGGAGCCAGGTTAACCAGGGCTCGATCAGCCTGCCCCCTCATTCGCTCTGGAGTGAAGGTTACACTAGGTACAGATCTAGGATCAGCTTCCTCATCCCCCAAACCTAACCTGGGGGAAATTCTAAACTGACCTAAGATCAGCGTCTAGGGGCAACTTCACCCTACACCCCTTCATTCAGGCTGTGAAGTCAAAGGTTATCATAGGTTATCAGCACTCATGCTCATGCAGAGAGAGTTCAGTTAGCTGATCCAGGTTGCCTGGGCGATGTGATGCGTAAGCCCCTCCCTCCCCCGGCATGGCTCCATGGTAACAGTCAGTACCCCCCTGAGAAGACCAGAGTAGACAGAGGCAGCGTGTTCAGTTACATACACATAGTGGAGTCATACCTGGGCCAAGAGGCCTAATATGTCAACTTTTATATCAAAGCCTTTATTACATATTCCGTTTGTACATCTGTGCAGTCCGAATGTAAGTCTGTATCTGCTCCCGAGTGGCACAGTGGTCTAAAACACTATCTCAGTGCAAGAGCTGTCACTGCAGTCCCTGGTTCATATCCAGGCTGCATCACGTCCGGCTGTGATTGGGAGTCCCATAGGGCGGTGCACAATTGGCCCAGCGTCATCCGGGTTTGGCTGGGATAGGCTGTCAACCCAGTGACAGGACTACACTTTTTTTTCCAAAGGCCCCAAAAGTTCCCTATCCCCCTGTCTGCATCTACCAGAGAGAAAGAGAGGAGGAACTAAATGAAGTGTGGAAACGGGCAAGACAAGCCTCTCTGATAAGAGCCCTGAAATCAAACCCATTTCCTCCTTTTAATGGGGAGAGTCTGGCTAAATAAGATAAACCCCTAGTAAGGGCACTGGGCTAGTTATCCCTGGGAACTGACTGTAGAACATTGGGACAAAGGAATGTTTTTAACCCCTGAGCCTATCCAAAACTGACTAAGGATCAGATTGTCTGCTGAAGATAGTCATCCTCAGAGTTTTCTGACTTGGGATCAGCGGGACTTGACAGCAATCTTTATGGTTTCTATAGTATTTCTAGGAACTGACCACAGATCAATATGACAGCCAGCCAGGGTGCCGTTAGTAGTGTAACCCCAGCTGGGAACAACAACAGGATATCTCCATTCGGACAGAGGATAGGACTGGCCCAGTCATTTCCCTCTAGCACTGGCAACCACGACAACCCGGGCCAATGGCCAGGGGAATAATATAAAACAGTAAAGAACCTGGGGAAGAGCTGAGTTCACAGTTATTCCCCTCATCCTAACCGTAGAAGAGCTATTTATAAACTAAACTAGTCACTGATCTGTAGTGATGAGAGAGTTTAATGACAGATATCCGGCACATTTTTTATTTAACTAGGCAAGTCAGTTAAGAACAAATTCTTATTTACACTGACGGCCTACCCCAGCAACACTGGGCCAATTGCGCGCTGCCCTATGGGACTCCCAATCACAGCCAGTTGGAATCAAACCAGGGTTTTTAGTGACAACTCTAGCCTTAGACCGCTGCGCCACTCAGGAGCCCAAATGGCAGTGAGTCCTAAGTTAACTCAGACTTTCCCGTAATGTAAATCATGCTTTGATTATATTTCTGTAGAAATGTGTGGTCGCTTTCAAAATAGGATTTTGTCAATGTGGATAGCAGTTGTGACTTATCAGGACCTGCAAGATACTATATCACTGCTATACTGCGAGTGTTGGAGTCAGTGGGTTCTTATTGTATTTCTCTGCAGTGTGGTTGAATACCTGTAAGCTGTGCTGGGTAGGGGGGCACAGGCCGTTGGACACCCCCTGGCAGTGCCTGGCCTCATGGGACAAGCTGAGCTTCAGAGGGAGGTGAGAGGGACGGGGTGTTGCAGGGCTAAGGTACAGAGGGGACTGAAAGAGAAAAAAGAGGGGTGAGTAAGAGAAAGACAGACATGGAGAGAGATAAATAATTAGGTAATTAGATTAAACATTTACATTTTAGTCATTTAGCAGACGCTCTTATCCAGAGCGACTTACAGTAGTGAATGCATACATTTCATTTCATACATTTTTTTTTTTTTGTACTGGCCCCCCGTGGGAATCAAACCCACAACCCTGGCATTGCAAACACCATGCTCTACCAACTGAGCCACAGGGAAGGAATATAGTCTTACCAGTAGCTACTGACACTATTGTATCTTAACTTTCTGTGGTCAGCGTCCCAAATGGCACCCTATTCAATAGGGCTCCGGTTCCCTACTATTATTAGTGCCTACCTGTGTGTCTGCAGTGGGTCCCTGGCTGGGCAGGTGAAGGGAGGGCAGAGAGGTGTTGTAGGAGTGCAGGTAAGGTAGCCGGTGGCGGTCAATGGAGGCCGAGGAGTGGGGTCGCAGGCCAGAGGTCGTTGCCACGGGCGCCCTCATGGCTCGTCCCAGGCTGTTGGACTCCCTGCGCTGGTACTCTATAGGAGACTGGAGAGCTATGGACCACAGGAGATGGGGGAGGACAGGAGGTTAGTTGTAGGGAGAAGAAGTGAGATACAATCATGCAGTTGACGCTTAACAAATGGTACTATTCATTTGTTTATTGAGCGTCTATAAATGTATCCATATACGACAGAATCAATCAATTGATACAGTGTTGCTCCCCTATTGCAAATACTTAATAAACACAGCTTAAAAATATCCTGAAATGTTTCATCATATTTTCAAACATACACTGAGTGTACAAAACATTAGGAACACCTTCCTAATATTGAGCTGCACCCCCTTTTGCCCTCAGAACAGCCTCAATTCGTCGAGCCATGGACTCTACAAGGTGTCTAAAGCATTCTACAGGGATGCTGGCCCGTGTTGACTCCAATGCTTCCCACAGTTATGTCAAGTTGGCTGGATGTCCTTTGGGTGGTGGACCATTCTTGATACACACAGGAAACTGTTGAGTGTGAAAAACCAAGTAGTGTTGCAGTTTTTGACTCAAACCAGTGTGCCTGTCACCTACTACCATACCCCGTTCAAAGGCACTTCAATTGTTTTTCTTGCCCATTCACTCTCTGAATGGCAGACATACACAATCCATGTCTCACTTGTCTCAAGGCTTTAAAATCCATCTTTAACCTGTTTCCTCCCCTTCATCTACACCGATTGAAGTGGATTTAACAAGTGACTTCAATAAGGGGTCCTAGCTTTTACCTGGATTCACCCGGTCAGTCTGTCATGGAAATGTTTTGTATACTTGTGTGTAAACATCAGAGAAAAATGTAGTACACTAAATAGGGAATAGGATGTCATTTGGAACACATGATGTATGTGGCCCTGGGTCCAGCTGTCAGCAGCAGTACCATTGAGGAAGTTCCTCTGTGTCTCCAGGATCTGGACCAGGTCGTTGACCCAGGCCCTCCGCGTCTCAGGGGACGATGCCTGTAGGACGAAGCGCGTCACGCTCCCATCGGGCCCGCGGGACGTCAGCACCAGACGACATGGGTCCTCCTCACAGTGGTCCTCCACACCCAGACAACTGAGCTGCCGTAGAGAGAGAGACAAGGGTCACACACACACACACACACACACACACACACACACACACACACACACACACACACACACACACACACACACACACACACACACACACACACACACACACACACACACAGTACTCCGTCATTCTCACCTTGATGCTGTTTTTAAAGGTGTACCCTGGCAGAGAGAAGCCTTTCTTCCTGTCGATTGGCTCACTGATAATGACCAGCTGTTCAAACAGGAAGACACGCCTCTCCTTGGCACGAGACAGGAAGCTGCTGTCCTGCTCACTGACTGTAAAGGTGTCCTGCTGGAGCAGCTTCCCCTGGGCTGTGATCTTCCCCTGAGAGAGATAGAAAGAAAAACACTCATTTGAGTCATATAGCAGACACTCTTATCCAGAGCGACTTACAGTAGTGAGTGAATACATTTACATACTTTTCTGTACTCATCATGTATCATGTTTTTGTTTGACAAGTGATATAATCAAACTGGTTTCCACCTGTTTTCAGTAATCTCATACATGCTTGCCAACTGTACTAGAAAACACAACATCACATGGACAACAGTGTCTGGTGTCTGATATCTCACCTCAAAGCCCTGCAGCCTGCCCACGTTCATCATATCATTACAGCGCTTGGGCACGAAACACATCACCTCCACTGCTCTCTGTGGGGAAGAGGAGAGAGAGAGAGCGAGAGCGAGAGCGAGAGCGAGAGCGAGAGAGAGAGAGAGAGAGAGAGAGAGAGAGAGAGAGAGAGAGAGAGAGAGAGAGAGAGAGAGAGAGAGAGAGAGAGAGAGAGAGAGAGAGAGAGAGAGAGAGAGAGAGCTGAGAGAGAGCCTTACCACAGCGCTTGAGGAGGTAAAGGCCACCATGAGGAGAGAGCTAGTGCAGGTAAAGGAGGAGATGGCAAAGGAGTTGTCTGTCATCAAGAGGGTGCTACAGCAGAGAGAACAGACTGTAGAGACTCCCAGAGAGAAGCTGCAGCCCCTCACCACCCCTAACAACCCCACTGACCCACCTTTACCCACAATCCCCCCCCATACCGACAACACTTTACCCACACCCCCAGTCAACAAAGAGGCCCACATAGAGACAACTACTACAGAGAGAAGCTCTCTGGCCCCCCCCTGACACACCCCCACACACCCCTCCATGTACACAGGCCCTGTCTACTCCAGCCCCAGACCGAAAACGCACCAATCTGGTAAAACCCACTGAGGTGGCCATCCTCATTGACTCAAATGGGAAATTCATTCAAGAAGATAAACTCTTCCCCCAACACAAGGTGCGCAAAATATGGTGCCCAAAAACACAAGATGCACTCCACATCCTGTCCCAGCCTGACTTTGGCACACCAGGCCACATTATTATTCACACCGGCACCAACAACCTGCGAGAGGAGCAGGAGAGAGTAGGCAGCCTGGTCAACAGAGTAGCAGAGAGGGCCTCTGAGTGGTTCCCCAACTCCCACATCACCATCTCCACTCTGCTGCCCCGCAAAGACTTTCATCCCCGTACCATCCAGAAAGCCAACGCTGACATCACCAGAGGGTGTGGCCTACTCCCGAACATACACATTGCTCACCACCCAACAATCACCCCAGAGCATCTACACGACCACTCCCACCTGAGGAAGCAGACAGTAGGGATGTTTGCCAAGTCCCTAAAGGACGTAGCACTTGGTAGACAAACACCCCATGCTGTACTGGACAGAGGAGCACCCAGAGACCCCTACCAGACCACTGCACCACCAAGGAGCCCCAGGCCCCTTCAACGCCACACCAGACCCAGTGCACCCCACAGGCCCCACCCACCCCCAGAGCATCACCACTTCCATCGGCTTAGCCAGACCAGACCGGGCCCAGCCTATTATCCCGCACCAGACCACCACCCCTACCAGACCAGAGAGGAAGTCCCACAGCCCAGACCTGGCCCCCCTCCACCTCACAGGGCCCAACAGCAGGACCAGCGCAGCTACGCGGAGGTCGTCAGAGGACAGGAGAACCCTGTAGGATTAAGTGAGATTAAACAGCTCCTCCAATACATCTGCACTAAACTGCACTAAACACACACGGACGCATACACACACACACCACACACACACACACACACACACACACCTATTGTACTAGAATTTACTTGTTCAATGAATAGGAATATTTAACAGAATAACAGAATAAATGTTAGCTGATATCCTGTTTATCTCGCTCTTAACAACTTATTAGTTATTAGTTAATCGTTACTGTATTTCTGACTGCTACTCTTTCTTTTTGCAACATGAAATCACTATCAGTTAGCATGTGGAACATTCAGGGTCTAAACTCATCAACCTTTGGTCTGAAGAGTTTAGCACTGGAGTTCAACAAAAATCTGAAAGATGTTGACGTCATCATTCTGCAGGAGACATGGTGTAAGGCTGACGTTGTCACTCACTGTCCCACAGGCTACAGAGAGGTCATTGTGCCATCACAGAAACACAGCTCTGTCAATAGAGGCAGAGACTCTGGAGGATTGATCATTTGGTACAAATCCGAACTACAAAATCTAATTGATCCCCTCAAAATTGGCAAATACCACATTTGGTTAAAACTAAAAAAAGAACTTGTACTGACAGAAAAAGATGTGTTCCTTTGCGCAATATATATCCCCCCCTCAGAATCCCCATATTACTCAGAGGAGATCTTCCCCACCCTCGAGGAAGAGACGTGCCATTTCCAGGCCCAGGGAAATGTGCTCATCTGTGGGGACACAAATGCGCGCACAGGAACACTACCTGATCTAACGAGCACACGAGGGGACAGCTTCATTACAGGCCATACTGTTTCTAACTATCTTAATCTCCCCCATAGAAACAACAGTGACAGCACCGTCAACAAAAACGGAAGGGATCTTTTGCAGCTCTGTAGAAGCCTGGGTCTGTACTTTGTCAATGGTAGGTTACGGGGGGACTCTTTGGGGAGATTCACCTACTGCTCACCTCTTGGCCACAGTACAGTAGACTATATGATCACAGACATGGACCCTTTCTCTCTCAGCTCATTCACTGTCAAGCCACTAACACCTCTGTCTGATCACAGCCAAATTACGTTGTTCCTCAAAAGAACAGACCTGGAAACAACCACACATTCACAGCCCAGTAAGCTGTACAACATCAGAAATTCATACAGATGGGCCCAAAACAGCACAGAAGAATACCAGAAAGCAACCTGGAACCAAAATATCCAAACACTCTTAGATAACTTTCTGGATACCACATTCACTCACAGTAAAGAAGGCATCAATCTAGCAGTACGAAACATCAACTATATATTCAGGCAAACGGCAAAAGAAGCACAATTGAAATTGATAAAAAAACAAAACTAAAAAAATCACAGATGACAACTGGTTTGATGCAGATTGTAAAATTATAAGGAAAAAACTTAGAACACTATCCAACCAAAAGCACAGAGACCCAAATAATGGTGAATTACGCCTTCATTACTGTGAGACTTTAAAACTCTATAAACGTACACTCAGAACCAAAAAAGCACAGTACAACAGCAAGCAGCTGACACTAATTGAGGAGTCCATAAACACAAACAACTTTTGGCAAAATTGGAAAAAACTAAAAAAATCTAAACAAGAGGAATTAGCAATACAAAATGGTGACATATGGACAACCCATTTCAAAACACTCTACAACACCGTTCAAATTGACACAAACGCAGAACAACGCCAAATCCATGAGAAGTTGAATGGATTAGAAAAAGCTATAAAGGACAATCAAAACCCATTGGACTCCCCAATTACTGACCAGGAGCTCTATAAGAAACTTCAGGCTCTCAAATTTAAAAAAGCCTGCGGACCTGATGGCATCCTAAATGAAATGCTCAAACTCACTAGTGCAAAATTTCAATTGGCTATATTAAAATTGTTTAATTTGATCCTGAGTGTAGGTTATTTCCCTGACATCTGGAATCAAGGACTCATAACCCCAATCTTTAAGAATGGAGACAAATTTGACCCTAACAATTACAGAGGCATTTGTGTGAACAGTAACCTGGGGAAGGTTTTCTGTAGTATCATCAATGTAAGAGTTCTAAACTTCCTTAATAAGCACAATGTCTTGAGTAAAAGCCAAATTGGATTTATACCAAAACATCGCACAACTGATCATATTTACACCTTACACACCCTGATAGATAAACATGTCCACCAAAATAATACCAAAATATACACTTGCTTTATCGACTTCCAAAAAGCATTTGATTCTATTTGGCATACAGGACTGTTCTACAAAGTTATTGAAAGTGGTGTAGGGGGTAAAACATATGACATAATTAAATCAATGTATACTGGCAATACGTGCAGCATTAAAATTGGTAAGAAAAGGACAGAATTCTTTAACCAGGGGCGGGGCCTTCGTCAGGGTTGCAATCTGAGCCCTGCACTCTTCAATATTTACATTAACGAATTGGCCACTATTCTAGAAAAATCCTCAGCCCCTGGTGTTAGTCTCCACAATTCAGAAGTTAAATGCCTACTCTTCGCAGATGACCTATGCCTGCTGTCACCCACAGCACCTGGCCTACAGCAGAGCCTGGACCTGCTAGAGCAGTACTGCCAGACCTGGGCCCTGGCAGTAAACCCCAAAAAGACTAAAATAATGATTTTCCAGAGAAGATCCAGATCTCAGGGAATTAGACCAAAGTTCTCAATTGGTACAAAATATATAGAGTACTGTACACACTACAATTACTTAGGTTTAAAAATAAGCTCAACTGGACACCTTAATGAGGCAGTGAATGAACTGAGAGAGAAAGCACGCAGGGCATTCTACGCCATTAAAAAGCAAATTCAAATTGAAATACCTATTAAAATTTGGCTAAAACTAATTGAATATGTCATTGAACCAATTGCACTTTATGGCAGCGAGGTGTGGGGTCCACTTGCAAAACAAGATTTCATCAAATGGGACAAACACCCCATTGAAACCCTACATGCAGAGTTCTGTAAGATTCTCCTACGTGTCCAGAGGAAAACTACAAACAATGCATGCAGGGCAGAATTAGGCCAATATCCACTAATAATAAAAACTCAAAAAAGAGCAATTAAGTTTTGGAAACATCTAAAATACAGTGACCCCCTCTCATATCATTACCAAGCCCTGCAATGCCAAGAGCTGAGCAAAGAAAAGAGTCCCCTCATCCAGCTGGTCCTGGGGCTGAGTTCACAAACCTGTTCTACTAACACACTGAAGCCTCAGGACCAGAACATCCAATCAATCAGAATAAACCAAATTACAACACAGTCAAAACAAAACTACATTGCTTATTGGGAAACACAAGCACAAACACAAAGCAAAATGCAGTGCTATCTGGCCCTAAATCGACAGTACACTATGGCTAAATATTTGACCATGGTTACTGATCAAAACCTTAGAAAAACCTTGACAAAGTACAGGCTCAGTGAGCACAGCCTTGCCATTGAGAAGGGTAGACACAGGAAAACCTGGCTCCCTGTAGAGGAAAGGCTGTGCAACCACTGCACAACAGCAGAACCTGAGACGGAGCTGCATTTCCTGACAAAATGTCAAAAATATAAAACAATTAGAGAGTGTCATTTCCCCAAATTTGAAATCCTTATTCAAGGTTTTAAAGACCTCTCTGATGAGGATAGGCTACCCATCCTGTTGGGGGAGGACGCAGAGAGCTGTGGGTTGGCAGCGCACTACATTGCTGCCTGCCATAAGTTGAGGGACAGTGTCTGACAGACCAATAAACCTGCACATGTCCTCAACTGTATGATTATTGTTATTGTTGAATGTATGGTTATATTGACCGTTGGTTATTGTTGTTACTGTTGTCCCGTTGACAATTTTTGATTCTCATTTTTATTTATTTTTTATATTGTAAATATCCAAAGTAAGCTTTGGCAATATGTACATTGTTACGTCATGCCAATAAAGCGAATTGAATTGAATTGAAAAATTGAGAGAGAGAGAGAGAGAGAGAGAGATCATTTTATAACATTTTTGACATGCGTTTTTCTGGATTTTTTTTGTTATTCTGTCTCTCACTGTTCATATAAACCTGTGTTATATGAGTGTTATGGTTTGCAACTTAAAACAGTATTTTCTTTTCTCGTTCTCCAACAGAGCTGTGTACATGAGAGAGAACTCTGTGTGCAGTTCACAGTAATATCACAAGTAAGTATTGGAAATGTTTTGACCATGACTGTTTGTAACATGGTTTTGGGAGAACTCTCACCTCCAGCTCTGAGGTATCCCTTCCTGCTTTGGTGTAGTACTTCAGGAAGTCCTGAGGGAGCCAATCAGAGAATAGTTACTGAATGTTTCGGAGGGATTTCTGAACAAAATGGGACTGTAGTGTATCTTGTGTTTCATCATGTAAGAGCGACATATTATCCACAGTGAGATTAGGGAGCTGATAAGAGGACTTGGGACTCTTGGGACAAAAGCTTTCAACATTCATCTCTAAATCACAGTAAAAGCTCCCACAATGCTGGGGGGGCAGGCTGCTTATTCTCCAGTCACTCACAATTTGTCTTTCTTCCTGCCTTTCTTTCTCTTCATCTCTTCCAGTGACACGTCATTCAATACAGCTCCATTACACGATGACTCAAATCAGCTAGGGCTAGATGACATCATGCTAATTATACCAGTACTTTTCCATATTCCAGAGGGATTTCAAACACACACGTATACGCACACAGGCACACAGGCCGACGCGCTTGGACAAGTACACATACAGATGCGCACGCAAACACACACACACCTTGAGCAGTAGTTGGTATTTCATGATCCTCTGTACTGGTTTGATGAGCAGGTCGTTGAGTTGTAGTCTGTGGCCCAGCTGCTGCCTCAGCTCCTACAGAACCAGGCAGGTTAGCTCCTCATAGCAACACACACATAGGACACACACATAACTAAGGGCAGCTTCGGGTCAGTCAGACAGAACCCACTGAACAAAAATGGATTGAATCAACATTGTTTCAACGCCATTTCAACAACAAAAAATGTATGTGATGTTCAATCAACATGGAAAACTGATTGGATTTTCAGAAAACGTCTTTTTTTGTTGAATTCACATTGAATTCAAGTTGGTTGACAACTCAACCAAATGTAAATCAAAATTAGACGTTGAACTGACGTCTGTGCCCAGTGGGAAGACATACAGAACTAAGGGCAGGTTTGGGTCAGTCAGACATAAACAGACAGAATTAGCACTTAAGATACAAACAACCCAAACCAGAGTTAGATAAATAAGAGGAATTGGGCTAGAATGATGCCTGAGTGGGATTCAACTGCTCTTAAACTGTCCTTGTAGTTGTGCTGTGAAGAGTCACTCACCTCGAAGTAGGTCTCGATATACTCTGAGACAATGTGCTCTGACTTGGGCTTGTTCTGACAGTACACTACGTACATGTGGAGACGCCGCTCCTAGAGGTCCAAAAACAAACACAGAGATGATGAGAGAGCTTTGGTCCCTGTGTGTGAGAGAGCTAGTGTGAGCAGGTCTGTGTGTGTGTTGGTGTGTAGTCTCCCCCATTACGGCTGCTCTAACCCTCTTATTCCTCTTTGACTCGGTTCTCCTTCCCCTCCAGGCCCTTTTGAAATCTGTTAAATAAGAGGAGGAACTTTGCCTTATTAAATGGTTCCGGCAGCTTGGGAAGAATCGTTTAATTCACTGTTGCTTAATAAACTTGCTGGACTAATGAAGGAACAGAGAGAGAGGGAGAGAGACAGGGAAGTGGGAGAGAGAAAGAGAGAGAGTATGTGCGTGTGTCTATAGAAAATAATGTAAGAATGTGTGTATGTGTGCATGGATTTCCTGCCATGGTCCTGCTCTTCTCACTCAGCCTCATTTTTTCTGTGAGATCCTGACCTTCACACACAAACCCATCTGTGTGCGTGTGTGTGTGTGTGTTTGTGTGTGTGCACTAAGTACAAACACAGCTGTTTATTTGCTTTGAATGTCATTTATCTGTCATTATGGCTCATTTGGTTCTGCAGTTTCACAAACAGCCTGGCGTTTGAACACTGGCTCTTTGTAACTGGACCTGTTAGCTGACCGTAGCACAGCACAAAGCCCTGTAGGATAATTATGCCTGCACTTATTATTATTCTACTGGCTTTCGCCTCTCCTCTCCTCCAGGCAGCCTGAACAATCAAGACTAATCTGGATGGCAGTGAACCAGAGACGGGGACAGTAAACACAGTAAGTACTCTGAAGAGACCAGGACTTCTTACCAGACACAGAGGGACACCCTGGAACTTCATTCCAAATACAAGAAAACAGAATCAAAGACCATGTAAGGGGCTAGGTTGTCATGGTGTGTCCGCAAACAAAGAGTTACACTTATGCAAACACATACACTCATTTGCACACACACACACACACACACACACACACACACACACACACACACACACACACACACACACACACACACACACACACACACACACACACACACACACACACACACACACAGACTCACATGCTTGATGAAGAGTTGGGCCAGTCTGTCGGGCTCAGACACACACTTCTCCAGCTCCCCCAGGAGATAGCTGTGACACACAGAGCAGAGAGGAGGGTCGAACACCAATATACACTCGTCTACACACACACAGAGCAGAGAGGAGGGTCGAACACCAATATACACTCGTCTACACACACACAGAGCAGAGAGGAGGGTCGAACACCAATATACACTCGTCTACACACACACAGAGCAGAGAGGAGGGTTGAACACCAATATACACTCGTCTACACACACACAGAGCAGAGAGGAGGGTCGAACACCAATATACACTCGTCTACACACACACAGGCAGAGGGGAAGAGACACACAGATACACAACTATACACATGGAAACAGACACACACAGAAACACAGAAGGAGTGAGAGAAACAGCTCTGACAGGCTTTCCCGAGACCACACACACACACACAGGAAATATCTGACAGCCATGTGGATTCAGTGTGAGAGCATCAGACTTATATGATACGTGCTGATGAACATGCTCCAGTCTCAGTGAGCTCTCACACACACTCCACACAAGCTCTTCACATAAACAGCGCTCAGTATTCACATACACACACACACGTTTAGCCAAGAGCGTGAGACCTACTCTTTATGCCAGTCATAGATCTGGTGGATGTTCCCGAACACTATCTTGTCTTTGCCCTTCATGTCCTCTGGAATCCCGTGAGTGGCCATGCTGGCCATGTAGCCCTGGGCAGAGTAGAAGACACACACACCCTACCTCAGGACAGGAAGTACTGCTACTTCACAGGAGGGCATCTGGCTATAGTCATAATTGTGTAATATGGTAGAGACAATAGCATAATAACTTCTATGGCATAACAAAAAAAAGGAGACTTTAGGTGTACTGTACTTTATATCACAAAAATAACTAATAGGGGGTCAGCATAAAAAATGTCACATGATCGATTTGTCACACACCTCTACTATGAGGCCCAGGTCGTCCACATACAACTTCTCTGTCTCTATCAGCTCTGTCAGCACATATCTGAGAGAGAGAGAGAGAGAGAGAGATGAGTTGGCTGTAGTAATAGAGGGCAGCCATTAAACAGCGTCTTCTCTCATCACAGTGAGGGATGGGGTTCTCCCAGAGTGGAGCCAGCACTTCCATCACGCCGTTAGCTCTCATTAGGACACAGCATACTGAATTACATCCCAACTGACACCATATTTCCCTGTATAGTACACTACTTTTGACCAGGGCCCATAGGAAACAGGCTGCCATTTGGGACACTACCAGGGACTTAATGACTGCAGCACCAGGAGCACTTAGATGCTGCATTATACTGTGGTGGAAAACTGACAGTCCATTAATGGGATAGGGACCATAAGACTGGACACATTGTGGGTTCACGTGGAGGTCACAACCACCTACATGCTCTTCTCTAAGGCACTCCTCCTGTCCTCCTCACTGTCCATGGTGGCTGACCATTGGCTGGTCGAGTCATCAATCAGGGAGGAGCCATCTTCTTCTCCTGGGAGAATAGTGGAATAATGATGGTTCTGAAAGAAGAGGGTGGAGAGGTGAGCTCATACATGTATTCACTCCAGGTCTGTTGACTGTAAGAATATGTCTGCTATACAAAAAGAGCATAGAGTCCAGGCCGACAGACAGTTCATGAATTGGACCTATGGCTGGTAGCTCCTAATCCAGGAAGCAGATGTCCATGAGAAGGAGAGGGAGGAAGTAGGTCGACTCCTCAGGACAAGGCCAGCACCCTGTGGGCTGTTCCAGGAGCGAGACTCCTCAGGACAAGGCCAGCACCCTGTGGGCTGTTCCAGGAGCGAGACTCCTTAGGACAAGGCCAGCACCCTGTGGGCTGTTCCAGGAGCGAGACTCCTTAGGACAAGGCCAGCACCCTGTGGGCTGTTCCAGGAGCGAGACTCCTTAGGACAAGGCCAGCACCCTGTGGGCTGTTCCAGGAGCGAGACTCCTTAGGACAAGGCCAGCACCCTGTGGGCTGTTCCAGGAGCGAGACTCCTCAGGACAAGGCCAGCACCCTGTGGGCTGTTCCAGGAGCGAGACTCCTTAGGACAAGGCCAGCACCCTGTGGGCTGTTCCAGGAGCGAGACTCCTTAGGACAACTTTAGCACCGTTTGGGTTATTCCAGGAGGGAGAGTCCTCAGGGCAACTCCAGCATCCTGTAGTCTGTTCCAGGAGGGAGACTCCTCAGGGCAACTCCAGCATCCTGTAGTCTGTTCCAGGAGGGAGACTCCTCAGGACAACTCCAGCACCCTGTAGGCTGTTCCAGGAGGGAGACTCCTCACTACTTATCCCCTCTGAAAAAAACTGCCTGCCGTGACACTTAGTCTACACCCCCTGTACTCTGATAGCAATAAGCACTTTTCCATTTATTTCCTTTCTCTCTTTCTTGCCTAGGTGATAGCAGGCTGAAATAGCAAGAGAGTAATATTTCAAAGAATAAATAAGTCTTCACCTCAAATACAGGCTAATCTCTGAATAGGAATAAGAATGTAATCTTCTCTTTCTAAGACTTCAGCCACCCCTGTATTTATCTGCACCACCGCTCAACCCCTCTCTCTACTACACTAACACTCCCATTGTCAATTTATGGACCAGTTCTCTCTCTCTCTCTCTCTCTCTTTCTCTCTCTCTCTCTCTCTCTCTCTCTCTCTCTCTCTCTCTCTCTCTCTCTCTCTCTCTCTCTCTCTCTCTTTCTCTTTCTCTTTCTCTTTCTCTTTCTCTTTCTCTTTCTCTTTCTCTCTCTCTCCTGGCCTTGTCTTGTCCCCCTACTTCCTCTCTCACGTTCCCTCTCTATGACCTGTTTTTAATGCTGGGTTAAGTTATCCTTCCATCACTTTCACCTCCTGGGTGACCAATCCAGGCCTGGTTAGGCTCAACAAAACCCCCAATCATGACAAGATCCTGAATTGCCACACACACTCACACACACACACACACACACACACACACACACACACACACACACACACACACACACACACACACACACACACACACACACACACACACACACACACACACACACACACACACACACAAATGGGTGCTGATGTCCATGATAGCCATATCGCGTCTGACTCATGCTTCCTCGTATCCTAATGTTACCACCGCCAGGCAGCCCACAGACAGTAGGTCTATTCACCAGTATGTTAAAGGGATGGCAGAGCTCCTGATGGACCTAGTGAGGTAGCCTATTCATGGCAGCTCAGCTCAGGGTCATCTCTTCTGACCGCGAAGGGGAGGTAAAGGCAATGGCAGAGCTGTGATAAGAGTCCTAAAGATTTACATATTTATTGACCCTCATGGAGCGTTTCAGTGGTTAGAATGTGTCATGGGGTGTAAACGCTGGAGTTTCAGTAAGAGTTAGGAGGGGGGAGGGATTGAGAAAACATTTCCAGCCTGGCCATTCCCCCTAGCACTTCCTCAAGCCCCCCCCCCTCCCATTTCCTCTTCTTCCTTCCCATGGATTCTCCAGTCTCTCTAAGCCTGACCTAGACTCACCCAAGACACCCTGTTCTGACCTCCAGTCCCCCTCTACCTCCCTATTTCCTCCCCTTGACAGCCTCCCCTGGTTTCTCTTCTATCCCTATTACCCACATCTCCCTCAACCCCTCTCTACCCCTACCCCTGCTCCCTAACCATGTTATATCCAGCATCCCTGAAGCTCTTTCTCTAACACCCACGTCTTAGTCTTCCCTGGACCTCTACTCTACTAACCCCCCTCCACCCACCTCTCCAGCCCTCCACCCCCAGCTCTGAACCTGTTTTCAGCTCCCCAGTGAGTCTGTGGACGCAGTAGGCTGTCCGGGGCTGATCTGCTGCCTCGCTGCTTGATCACTTCCAGATGCAGCCTGGAAAATCCCACAGGATTGATCCCACTGCACAGGGCTTTCTTAAATGTTCTTTAGATTTAAAGTGGTGAGAGTTTTTTCCTGATTGTTTGAGGGCGAGAGCGTGTGTGCGTGTGTGTGTATTTGTGTGTTTTTGTGTGCATGTGCGTGTAATAACTGATAAGGCAAAGTTGTTCTTTGAAGGTAATGTTTGGGTGAATTGGAGTTACTGCCAGATACACTGAATATACTGTACAGCATTCCCAGTGACTATGCATTTGCGGGGGAAACTGTTATGTTTTATAAACATTAGCTATACTAATTTAGCATACTCCTCTGGTTTGTTTGATGACTCTAGCATTGCTTATGTGCTCTGTTTGAATGTTAATGCTCTAATTTCCAGGATTTTTGCATTAACCAATAAGCGGTTGCCCAGCAACAGAGGTATCTCAGGTTACATGAGGACAGACTTGATGTTTTCTGACCTTACATCTATTTATGGTTAATTCTCCTCCGCTTTCTCTGTGGGTCAGGATTCTTTTTTGCTCTTTCTCTCTCTACCTCTCTTACTTTCTTTTGTTATTTCTCTCTCTCTCTCCTCTTTCTCTCCCTCCCTCTCTCTCATCCCTCTTTCTCTCTTTCGCCACCTCCCCCCACTCTCTCCTTATTGAATATTGATAGGGGTTTTAAAGGGAGTTGTTTCAGCCTCAGTGCCAGTGTTTGACTAACAGGGAAATGAATGCTCTGACAGCTGTAATACTGTGAGGGAAAAAAGTATTTGATCCCCTGCTGATTTTGTACGTTTGCCCACTGACAAAGAAATGATCAGTCTATAATTTGAACAGCGAGAGACAGAATAACAAACAAAAAAATCCAGAAATTCGCATGTCAGAAATGTTCTAAATTGATTTGCATTTTAATGTGGGAAATAAGTATTTGACCCCTCTGCAAAACATGACTTAGTACTTGGTGGCAAAACCCTTGTTGGCAATCACAGAGCTCAGACGTTTCTTGTAGTTGGCCACCAGGTTTGCACACATCTCAGGAGGGATTTTGTCCCACTCCTCTTTGCAGATCTTCTCCAAGTCATTAATGTTTCGAGGCTGACGTTTGGCAACTCTAACCTTCAGCTCCCTCCACAGATTTTCTATGGGATTAAGGTCTAGAGACTGGCTAGGCCACTCCAGGACCTTAATGTGCTTCTTCTTGAGCCACTCCTTTGTTGCCTTGGCCGTGTGTTTTGGGTCATTGTCATGCTGGAATACCCATCCACGACCCATTTTCAATGCCCTGGCTGAGGGAAGGAGGTTCTCACCCAAGATTTGATGCGGTGAAGTTGTCCTGTCCCCTTAGCAGAAAAACACCCCCAAACCATAATGTTTCCACCTCCATGTTTGACGGTGGGGATGGTGTTCTTGGGGTCATAGGCAGCATTCCTCCTCCTCCAAACACGGCGAGTTGAGTTGATGCCAAAGAGCTCCATTTTGGTCTCATCTGACCACAACACTTTCACCCAGTTGTCCTCTGAATCATTCAGATGTTCATTGGCAAACTTCAGACTGGCATGTATATGTGCTTTCTTGAGCAAGGGGACCTTGCGGGCGCTGCAGGATTTCAGTCCTTCACGGCGTAGTGTGTTACCAATTGTTGTCTTGGTGACTATGGTCCCAGCTGCCTTGAGATCATTGACAAGATCCTCCTGTGTAGTTCTGGGCTGATTCCTCACCGTTCTCATGATTATTGCAACTCCACGAGGTGAGATCTTGCATGGAGTCCCAGGCCGAGGGAGATTGACAGTTCTTTTGTGTTTCTTCCATTTGCGAATAATCGCATCAACTGTTGTCACCTTCTCACCAAGCTGCTTGGCGATGGTCTTGTAGCCCATTCCAGCCTTGTGTAGGTCTACAATCTTGTCCCTGACATCCTTGGAGAGCTCTTTGGTCTTGGCCATGGTGGAGAGTTTGGAATCTGATTGATTGCTTCTGTGGACAGGTGTCTTTTATACAGTTAACAAGCTGAGATTAGGAGCACTCCCTTTAAGAGTGTGCTCCTAATCTCAGCTCGTTACCTGTATAAAAGACACCTGGGAGCCAGAAATCTTTCTGATTGAGAGGGGGTCAAATACTTATTTCCCTCATTAAAATGCAAATCAATTTATAACATTTTTGACATGTGTTTTTCTGGATATTTTTGTTGTTATTCTGTCTCTCACTGTTCACATAAACCTACCATAAAAATTATAGACTGATCATTTCTTTGTCAGTGGGCAAACGTACAAAATCAGCAGGGGATCAAAAAAACATTCCCTCACTGTATCTCTTTGTTCTCTAAATCGCCACAGAATCAGCCTTTGTGTACAGAGCTCTAACAATCAAATTGTATTTGTCACATGTGCCGAAAACAACAAGTGTAGACCTTCCCGTGAAATGCTTACTTACAAGCCCTTAACCAAGAATGCAGTTTTATGAAGAGTTAAGAAAATATTTAATAATTAAACTAAAATGAAAAAATATTTTACAAAAAGGAATGCAATAAAATTGCAATAACAGTGCCTTCGGAAAGTATTCAGACCCGTTGACCTTTTCCACATTTTGTTACGTCACAGCCTTATTCTAAAATATATATATTTTTAAAGAATCTTCAGCAATCTACACACAATACCCCATAATGACAAAGCAAAAACAAGTTGTTAGAATTTTTGCAAATTTATAAAAAATAGAAAAGACAAATACCTCATTTACATAAGTTTTCAGACCCTTTGCTATGAGACTCTAAATTGAGCTCAGGTGCATCCTGTTTCCATTGATCATCCTTGAGATGTTTCTACAACTTGATTGGAGTCCACCTGTGGTAAATTCAGTTTATTGGGCAGGATTTGGAAAGAAACACACCTGTCTATATAAGGTCCCACAGTTGACAGTGCATGTCAGAGCGAAAACCAAGCGATGAGGTTGAAGGAATTGTCCGTAGAGCTCCCGAGACAGGATTATGTCGTGACACAGATCTGGGGAAGGGTACCAAAACATTTCTGCAGCATTGAAGGTCCCCAAGAGCACAGTGGCCTCCATCATTCTTAAATGGAAGAAGTTTGGAACCACCAAGACTCTTCCTAGAGCTGGCCTCCGAGCCAAACTGAGCAATTGGGGGAGAAGGGCCTTGGTCAGGGAGGTGATCAAGAACCCGATGTTCACTCTGACAGAGCTCTAGAGTTCCTCTGTGGAGATGGGAGAACCTTCCAGAAGGACAACTATCTCTGCAGCACTCCACCAATCAGGCCTTTATGGTTTAGTGGCCAGACGGAAGCCACTCTTCAGTAAAAGACACATGACAGCCTGCTTAGAGTTTGCCAAAAGGCACCTAAAGGACTGTGTGTGTGCGTGCATGTGTGTAACCCTTACCAGACTGTGTGTATCCCTGTCCTGTAGTAGGTCAGATAGGTAGCTGTGACAGAGAGGGTGTGTTGGAGAGTATGCTGCTGGACTCACCAGGCCATCATTCCCCTGCACAACACACACACACACACACACACACACACACACACACACACACACACACACACACACACACACACACACGCACACACGTAACCTATTCACGTTACTTGGGCATTCATATTAAGTCATTGGAGTCAGGGGTTTGTCCTGAAGTGACGTTATCACAATCTTTTATAAAAACCTCTGTGTGGATTCCAAGGCTATAGTAGAGAGTAATGCCTCACCAAGTCCACATCAGTGCAGGGGAGGATGGTGTAGTTCTCCCCCTGCTCCAGAGGCCTTCCAAGGGCTTGGCCGTTAGGGAGGAGGGGAGAGGGATGCTTCCCATCCAGCCTGTGGACCTGCCTGTCCTCCTTGCATCCCCCTCCTCCTTTCACTCCTCCTCCTCCCCCCACGCTCAGCTTGCGGACGGGGTTGGTGAGCCACTTCTTCAGGGCACTGACGGAGTGCCGCGACCCAGCAGGGGAGGAGGGAGAGCAGGGGCTGGAGATGCCAGAGGCCTGGGGGGACACAGAGCCTACGGATGGAGTGATGCTGCCCTCACTGCCGGCCACAGAGTACGACTCTACAGGGGATACAGAGAGAGAGAGGTTTTGGTTATTCAGTTATTGAGGTAATTTAGTCCGACTTGATTTAAGCACAGGTTTTTCTATTGGTTACTTCCTTAGAATACCTTGAATTTATAGATTAATGTATTAACAGTACTCCATTTCCCAGTACCAGCTTTAATACCACAGCAACCAGGCCATTTACTGCTTTCTAACCCACACAGAGCTCTCATGTGGATATTGCCTTTCCACCTCACAAAAATGTGCTTAAATGATCTGTTTTAAGCCGATAAAGTATTTATACCAATGTAGCACAGGGAGTCACATGCCGGGCCGAAATAAACGACATTTAATCAACAAATCCACAGGTGGAAACTCACTTCACAGTACAAAGAAAGAAATAGAAAGAACAAGATACTTTGGCTCGGACACTGTTTATCTACAGCGGTGCTATCTGTGTGTGTGTGTGTGTGTGTGTGTGTGTGTGTGTGTGTGTGTGTGTGTGTGTGAGGGGTGGTGGTGGGTGGGTGGGGAGGGTAGGAGGCATTCTAAGCTATGGAGAGAGCTGTTGATTAGACGTCCTAAAATAGTTCACACGCGACAGCTGACACAGCCATCGAGTCAGCCTACCGATGTGATATCATCACTGAGAGAGAGGCAGGAAGAGGAGGAACAAGAGTGTGGAGTGGGTCTGCAGGGAGAAAGGGGTAAACATATTGGAGGAGGTTTATGTTAACACATACTGTATATGTCCTCAAAGAGAGTGTGGATATGAGTTTTAAACTCATGCCGTGCTGGGCTGAGTCCGGCCCACCCTGTCTTCTCTCTCAGGGGGTAAGGAGTTGGTGTTTACAGAATGGTATACACTGGCTGACCCCACTGTATATTTGGATTCCAGTGAGACATTGCAATGACAGTGAAAACGAGGAAAGGAAGAGGTACAAAGGGGAAAAGGAGTGAGAAAGAGTGAGAGGAATTGAGAGGCAGGAGATGGAGGGACGAACACACAGTAAAATAGTTTGAGAGGAGAGAGAGGAAGACAAGAGTGAAGAGTTTTCTTGGGAGACGAATGAGGCCTTGAGAGAGTGCAAGAGCTAGCTGACTGAGACACTGTCTGTCTGTAAGTCTGTCTTGTAGTGATGGAAAAGCAGCTGATGTAAATCATGACAGCCAAAGCCAGCCCTAATCACACATTCTATCCTAACCATTGTTTCCTGTACTCCTAACTTAGCATTAGTGGGCTAATACAAGCGCTGTCACTCACTCACACCACAGAATGAATCCCATTAACTAAGCCTTTAGACTATGGAAAAGAGTATGATCTCGAACACACTGCTCTGATTAGGAAGCCCCAACATTAACGTTTGATTTTGTTCTGCTGATCTTAGCAGTGGCTTAAGCTCTTTGTGGCTCTTTGCTGCCACTTTGGCCACCTCCCAGACTCTAACTATGTACCGTCAGACTCTAACTATGTACCGTCAGACTCTAACTATGTACCGTCAGACTCTAACTATGTACCATCAGACTCTAACTATGTACCGTCAGACTCTAACTATGTACCGTCAGACTCTAACTATGTACCGTCAGACTCTAACTATGTACCGTCAGACTCTAACTATGTACCGTCAGCACATTGATTTAAGCTGTAATCATAAGAATGGGGTATCAGGGGCCCAGAGAAAAGCTGAGACAGAGATCTTCTGTAGAAGTCTGACACAGCCGTTTTTAGGAGACACCACATTGGCGGTAACATTGTTAATAACATGGCCATTTCTCTGGTACTGTTCACTTTTAATTTATACCCAGCTAGCACGTTTGGTTTCTTGGAAGTTGTGGAAATGTATGTTTTGGTTTCACATTGGTTGTGGGAATGAAGCCATATGTTTCCTGACCGTTAAAACTGAAAGTTTTTTAAAGTGGAGATTTCATCTGTTCAGGGAACTTTTATTTTTAGGTTGCAGGAAGGTTCTGAGAACGTTTTACTCTGGTTCCTTGAAAGTTTTCCTGGGAAGTTTTATTAATGCTCTGAGAACGGAAACTGTATGTTATTTTGAGTTTCTTTGAAACTTCCTTAAAACTTTTACTGAATATTTCAATAAGAGTTTTAATAACACTACTAGCTTATTTTCTGTGAATTTTTTTTTACTCCAATCACAGATAGGACACATGGAAATGAATTTCCTTAGGCTTTAATCGTGCAAACACATTTCTTTTTTATTGTGACACGACATCAGTGAGATTGAAACCTATAGTCTTCTGTTCTCTATCCATGAAATTAGTCCACTGCACCACCATGATGGAGCGAGAATACAATGTTTTTTTACACATACATATATTTTGGTCTATTCAAACAGACTCCATTTCAAAGGAAACAAGCACACATTAAGATGTGTGGCCAATTAGAGGGCACGGCCAACACACCTGAACACACTTAACAAGATTGAGGATAGAGAGAGTTTTGTTGATGCTGAGAACGGAATGTATTGTAAATGTTTTTACAGTGCATTCAGAAAGTATTCAGACCCCTTCCCTTTCTCCACATTTTGCTACATTACAGCCTTATTCTAAAATGAATTGTTTTCCTCATCAATCTACACACAATAGCCCATAATGACACAGCAAAAAGAGATTTTATAATTTTTTGAAAATGTATTTAAAATAAAATACATATATACCTTATTTACATAAGTATTCAGACCCTTTGGTATGAGACTCAAAATTGAGCTCAGGTGCATCCTGTTTCCATTGATCATCCTTGAGGTGTTTCTACAGCTTGATTGGAGTCCAAGGCACACACCTGTCTATATAAGGTCCTACAGTTGACAGTGAATGTCAGAGCAAATCCAAGCCACGAGGTCGAAGGAATTGTACGTAGAACTCCACGACAGAATTGTGATGAGCAACAGATCTGGGGAAGGGTACCAAAACATTTCTGCAACATTGAAAGGCCCCCAAGAACACAGTGACCTCCATCATTCTTAAATGAAAGAAGTTTGGAACCACCAAGACTCTTCCTAGAGCTGGCTGCCCGGCCAAACTGAGCATTCGGAAAAGGGCCTTGGTCAGGGAGGTGACCAAGAACCCGATGTTCACTCTGACAGAGCTCCAGAGTTCCTCTGTGAAGATGGAGAACCTTTCAGAAGTACAACCATCTCTGCAGGACTCCACCAATCAGGCCTTTATGGTAGAGTGGCCAGACAGATGCCACTCTTCAGTAAAATGTGCATGACAGCCCACTTAGAGTTTGCCAAAAAGCACCTAAAGGACTCTCAGAACATGAGAAACAAGATTATCTTGTCTGATGAAACCAAGATTGAACTCTTTGGCCTGAATTTCAAGTGTCATGTCTGGAGGAAACCTGGCACCATCCCTATGGTGAAGCATGGTGGTGGCAACATCATGTTGTGGGGACATTTTTTCAGCGGCAGGGACTGGGAGACTAGTCAGAATCGAGGGAAAGATGAACGGAGCAAAGTACAGAGAGATTCTTGATGAAAATCTGCTCCAGAGCGCACAGGACCACAGACTGGGGCGAAGGTCCACCTTCCCACAGGAAAACGACCCTAAGCACAGAGCCAAGACACCGCAGGAGTGGCTTTGGGACAAGTCTCTGAATGTCCTTGAGTGACTCAGCCAGACCCTAGACTTGAACCAAATCAAACAGCTCTGGAGAGACCTGAAAATAGCTGTGCAACAACACTCCCCATCCAACCTAACCAAAGATTGGTTCACATCCATGGATCTGAAGGATGCGCTTTTTCATTTAGTCATCTTCTTCAGGATTGGTGGGTCCCCTGCGGGACAGTTGAGCTAATGTTGGCTAATGTGATTAGCATGAGGTTGCAAGTAACAATAACATTTCCCAGGACATGGACATATCTGATATTGGCAGAAAGCTTAAATTCTTGTTAATCCAACTGCACTGTCCAATTTACAGTAGCTATTACAGTGAAAGAATATGCTATTGTCTGAGGAGAGTGCACAGTCTTGAACATGAAAAGTTAGTAATTAACAAATTAGGCATATTTGGGCAGTCTTGATACAACATTTTGAACAGAAATGCAATGGTTCATTGGATCAGCCTAAAACTTTGCTCATACACTGCTGCCATCTAGTGGCCAAAATCTAAATTGCACCTGGGCTGGCATAATACATTATGGCCTTTCTCTTGCATTTCAAAGAGGATGACACAAAAAAATGTTTTTTTTCTCTTTGTATTATCTTTTACTGGATCTAATGTTTTATATTCTCCTACATTCCTTTAACATTTCCACAAACTTCAAAGTGTTTCCTTTCAAATGGTACCAAGAATATGCATATCCTTGCTTCAGGTCCTGAGCTACAGGCAGTTAGATTTGGGTCATTTTAGGCGAAAATTGAAAAAAAGGGGCGGATCCTGAAGAGTTATAATTATATATATATATTTATACAGCCTCCCCACATGTAACAGTCAAGCTTCCGTCCCTCTCCTCGCCCCAATCTGGGCTTGAACCAGGGATCCCCTGCGCACATCAACAACTGACACCCCACAAAGCATCGTTACCCATCGCGCCACGGCCCTTGGCAAGGGGAACAACTACTTCAGGTCTCAGAGCGAGTGACGTCACCCAATTGAAACACTATTAGCGCGCACCACTGCTAACTAACTAGCCATTTCACATCGGTTACACTCACCCCCCTTTTTACCTTCTCCTTTTCCGCAGCAACCAGTGATCCAGGTCACGGCACCAATGTAACAGTCTAGCTTTCGTCCCAACCTGGGCTTGAACCAGGGACCCTCTGCGCACATCAACAACTGACACCCCACAAAGCATTGTTACCCATCACGCCACAAAAGCTGTGGCCCTTGCAGAGCAAGGGGAACAACTACTTCAGGTCTCAGAGCGAGTGACGTCACCCGATTGAAACGCTATTAGCACGCACCACCGCTAACTAACTAGCCATTTCACATCGGATACACACAGACGAGGTTTCATTTTGAGGGTGTGGCCTACAAGTTTCTGGTCCTGCCTTTCAGGCTGTCCCTAATCCTTGCACCTTTTCTACAGTTATGTTACGTTTGATGCTGGAGCTCCGAGATGTGTGTCAAAATTGCTAAGCGGTATACTTCGAAGCAGTGTGCCGATGACTGTATCATTTTATCGGAAGCACGTGATCAATGTCATTTCTTTTCTATGGTGGTGGAGGCGGATTTGGCACCGGTGGGGCTTATCTGGACGATTGGCTGTAATCTCTACGGAGTGGAGACTGGTGGTTGTCTAGATATGGGACCAATTAGCCAGGGCTGACATAGATCATCACTCATTGCGAGAAAACGTGCATTGTTGTCTGTTCTTCTCAATGGGGGAACTGGGCACTCCGTTGGGAACGGATGCTTTGGCATATCAGTGGCCTCGGACCATGCTCTATGCGTTTCCTCCGGTGGGCTTGATTCAGGCCACTGTAGAGAGGGTCCGTCAGGAGGGTCTGTTGTTGAATCTGGTGGCTCAGACCAGTGTCTAAGCCTATGTCACCAACCTGGGACCTGGCTTTGGTCCTGGATGTTCTGTGTAAGCCTTCGTTTGACCCACCGGAGTCTGTGGAGCTGAAGGTCCTTTCCTACAATAATGTCCTGCTCATGGCCTTGGCATCGGCCAAGCGCATTGGAGATCTCCACACACTATCAGTACAGCTTTCCTGTTTGGAGTTCGTGCCTGGTAACTCCAAAGTGATGTTATGTTCTAATGCAGCTTTTGCTCCCAAGGTTATGCCTATTTCTTACAGGTCCCTGGCTTTTGAGCTGTTCCCTTTCTCACCTCCTCTGTTTGCTTCCTGTGAGCAATGGAGGCTGAATGGCTAAAGAAATAAGTGCATGGAACTAAGAGATAGCCTAGCCCTAGGCCAATGTAGCAGTAGGCCTATAACTTCCTTGTCAACTAAGTAAAAATACATAAAGCCAACAAATAAAAATGGATTATGAAAATGCAGGTTCTTTCAATCACATTCACCTCTCTACTCTGCCTGTCTGCCTCCCTTTGTATCTGTCTTGACTTGAGCTATCGCTAGGGAAGTGCAACATTGTATTAAATCAATCAACTGAGTGAGGGTCCAGCCCAATGACTGTAGCCTATACATGAGAGTCTGGCCCGAAGCTGTCCCTAGTGAACTTGATACATTGTAGCTCCAGTGAGCTCCGGACATACACAGCTGTTTTTGCCCAAAGGGAAATGTGTTCAGGTATTTTATGACGTTTCCACTGGATATATGGGATCCTCAGAGCAAGGCATTTTGCTCTTTTACACTGAGGCCTGGTGATTATCAAGGGGGAGAGTGTTGGAAATATTTTTCAAATAGCCTAGCCTACTTTGAGGAACAATTATTATTCACAATGGATTTGACCAGACCGGACACGTCGCGTGTGCGAGCGTCGCAAAATAAATTTAGAAATCCATGTTATTCAATTATTGCGAGCAACGAGCATGCGCTGCCAAGGGCTAAAATAGAAATCCTTTCTATTTCTGACGCAGATCGCGCTCATTGGATTATAGAAGCAGGTACCCACGTGCCATGTCCTCATTGGTTATACCCACGTGGGTGATTGAAAGACTAAATGTTTTGCCAGTTGTCGTGGTCATACCATGAAAGTGTAGATGCCAATCACCATATACAGTGGGGGAAAAAAGTATTTGATCCCCTGCTGATTTTGTACGTTTGCCCACTTACAAAGAAATGATCAGTCTATAATTTTAATGGGAGGTTTATATGAACAGTGAGAGACAGAATAACAAAAAAAAATCCAGAAAAACGCATGTCAAAAATCTTATAAAATGATATCTCTCTCTCTCTCTCTCTCTCTCTCTCTCTCTCTCTCTCTCTCTCTCTCTCTCTCTCTCTCTCTCTCTCTCTCTCTCTCTCTCTCTCTCTCTCTCTCTCCTACTGTGTCCACATAGTGAGTAGTGAGGTGGTCTCATTTGTTTTATCTTGCAGTCAACAAACTTTCATTTTGACCCTGCTGGTCATCTATGAACGTTTGAACATCTTGAAGAACGATCTGGCCTTAATGGCCATGTACTCTTATAATCTCCACCCGGCACAGCCAATAGAGGACTCGCCACCCCTCAGAGCCTGTTTCCTCTCTAGGTTTCTTCCTAGGTTCCTTCCTTTCTAGGGAGTTTTTCCTAGCCACCGTGCTTCTACATCTGCATTGCTTGCTGTTTGGGGTTTTAGGCTGGGTTTCTGAATAAGCACCTTGTGACATATGCTGATGTAAAAAGGGCTTTATAAATACATTTAATTGTTTTGATTGATGGATTGGCAGACCTATCAATTTTCAGACGTGTGTGTGTGTGTGTGTGTGTTGTGTGGGTATTAAGCTACACTGCACTTTAACCTCATTGTATAATTTCCTCATTGTGTCACTGTCTTAATACTTTTGGAGCTCACCGTATATCATTTTGTCTACTTTAGGCTGCAGTGACTACTGTTACCGAAGAACCCTTGTTGAACCCCTAATTTTTAGGGGTTCAACGTGGGTTCTTCCTATGTGTGGAGGTGCTATCTTAATCAGTATCATAAAAGCTGATAGTATTTCAACAACATAAAATATGCATCCAAGTCGAACTGAAAATTTCATTTGGACATTTTGCATAAAAACCATTCTGTTTTTTTTGTTATGGGGAGGAAGGGAGGGAGGGGAGGAAGGAAGGAATCATTTTATTAATTCAGTTTGATCTGTCCTCGCCCCACACTGCACCTTGGAGTCACCAAACAGTGTTCTAGACTAGTGATTTTACAGAGAGTGTCACTGAGTACGAACATTTGTCAAATTGAGGGAAAGTGAGAATGTGGCCCATGTACAGTGCATTCAGAAATTGTACAGACCCCTTGACTTTTTCCACATTTTGTTAAATTGCAGCCTTATTCTGAAATGGATTAAGTTATTTTTGCTCTCATCAATCTACACATAATAGCCCATAATGACAAAGCAAAAACTGGTTCCCCTCACTTCTATATATATCGTTTATGTGTGACGTAAAGGTATGCAGAGGCCTTAACATAGATCAAATCCCATATGTTTAGAAATAGTAGGTTTGCAGAGGGATAACTGGGGGATGAAAAAGAATGTTCCATTTACATTAGTCACACGCATGCACACACTTACACACCCACACACCTTATGGACCTGTAGGCGTATGTCTTTTGTGTAACAATCAAAAGTTCTCTCTGGCTGTGTGCCGTGATCTTCCTGTACCCAGTCTGCTGAGAATGTCTCTCTCACACCACTGCTCTCCTGTTGTGGTGGGTTGGATTTCCCATCAATTGAGTGACAGCTCAGCTCATGGGGCGGAGCGAGGTCTTGTGGGTTTGTGTGTGTGGTTGAGTCCCAAATGGCAGCCTATTCCCTACATAGTGCACTACGTTTGACCAGAGCCCTATGGGCCTTAGTCAAAAGTAGTAAACGTTATAGGGAAGAGGATGCCATTTGGGATGTGACCTGTGTTTTTCTAATCCCATAGGCCCAGTGCCTGTATCTGTCATGAGTGACTGTGTGCTTACATCAGGACCTGCAGCACATCAGCAGCCAGCTGGTTCAATCTCTACAGAATTAAAACTTGACCTTACCATTGTGATAGACAGACAGAGACAAATCAACTGATAAAATACAATAATAACATGTTGGCTACTATGGTACTGTTTTCACGTCCCCCGAATCCTGAATCTTAGTCTTGAGAATTAGAAATGGCAAATTTCACAAATGGCAAAGCTCCATGGAGCAGGCTGCTGTGGACAGGAGTGATCTGGCTCATGACTGCAGAAACAGGGCATATCAACAGGGCTTATCTTGTCCTGCTGGAAACTGGTCAGTCACACACGTACGCACATACACAATACACATACAGTTGTAAAGTTAGAAGTTTACATACACTTAGGTTGGAGTCATTAAAACTCGTTTTTCAACCACTCCACAAATGTCTTGTTAACAAACTATAGTTTTGGCAAGTCGGTTAGGACATCTACTTTGTGCATGACACAAGTAATTTTTCCAACAATTGTTTACAGACAGATTATTTCACTTATAATTCACTGTATCACAATTCCACTGGGTCAGAAGTTTACATACACTAAGTTGACTGTGCTTTTAAACAGCTTGGAAAATTCCAGAAAATGATGTCATGGCTTTAGAAGCTACTGATAGGCTAATTGACATAATTTGAGTCAATTGGAGGTGTACCTGTGGATGTATTTCATGGCCGACCTTCAAACTCAGTGCCTCTTTGCTTGACATCATGGGAAAATCAAAAGAAATCAGCCAAGACCTCAGAAAAAAAAATTGTAGACCTCCACAAGTCTGGTTCATCCTTGGGAGCAATTTCCAAATGCCTGAAGGTACCACGTTCATCTGTACAAACAATAGTATGCAAGTATAAACACCATGGGACCACGCAGCCGTCATACCACTCAGGAAGGAGACGCGTTCTGTCTCCTAGAGATGTACTTTGGTGCGAAAAGTGCAAATCAATCCCAGAACCACAGCAAAGGACCTTATGAAGATGCTGGAGGAAGCAGATACAAAAGTATCTATATCCACAGTAAAACGAGTCCTATGTCGACAACCTGAAAGGCCGCTCAGCAAGGAAGAAGCCACTGCTCCAAAACCGCCATAAAAAAAGCCAGACTATGGATTGCAACTGCATATGGGGACAAAGATCATACTTTTTGGAGAAATGTCCTCTGGTCTGATGAAACAAAAATTGTAATGCATCTGTGTGTAGCTGGTGTAGATGAGTCAGGTGTAGGACAGCAGATATGAGTAATGTAAGCAATTTTACTCAATAATAAATAACAAACACGTCAATAAATCCCAGGCCACAATTACGGACCGCAATACAGTAAACAATCACTCACAAACAAACAAACATGGGGGAACAGAGGGTTAAATAAAGAACAAGTAATTGGGGGATTGAAACCAGGTGTGTAAGACAAGGACAAAACAAATGGAAAATGAAAAGTGGATCGGCGATGGCTAGAAGGCCGGTGATGTCGACCGCCGAACGCCGCCGAACAAGGAGAGGGACTGACTTCGGCGGAAGTCGTGACAAGAATAGAACTGTTTGGCTATAATAACCATTGTTATGTTTGGAGGAAAAAGGGGGAGGCTTGCAAGCCAAAGAACACTATCCCAACCGTGAAGCACGGGGGTGGCAGCATCATGTTGTGTGGGGGCTTTGCTGCAGGAGGGATTGGTGCACTTCACAAAATAGATGGCATCATGAGGTAGGAAAAGTATGTGGATATATTGAAGCAACATCTCAAGACATCAGTCAGGAAGTTAAAGCTTGGTTGCTAATGGGTCTTCCAAATGGACAATGAACCAAAGCATACTTCCAAAGTTGTGGCAAAATGGCATAAGGACAACAAAGTGAAGGTATTGGGGTGGCCATCACAAAGCCCTGACCTCAATCCAATTGAAAATGTATGGGCAGAACTAAAAAAGCGTGTGCGAGCAAGGAGGCCTACAAACCTGACTCAGTTACACCAGCTCTGTCAGGAGGAATGGACCAAAATTCTCCCAAAATACCGTGGAAGGCTACCCAAAAAGATTGACCCAAGTTAAACAATTTGAAGGCAATGCTACCAAATACTAATTGAGTGTATGTAAACTTCTGACCCACTGGGAATGTGATGATAGAAATAAAATAATAAATCATTCTCTCTGCTATTATTCTGACATTTCACATTCTTAAAATAAAGTGGTGATCCTAACTGACCTAAGACAGGGCATTTTTACTAGGATTAAATGTCAGGAATTGTGTGAAACTGAGTTTAAATGTACTTGGCTAAGGTGTATGTAAACTTCCGACTTCAACTGTACACACACACACAGACAGACACACACACAGAAAGATGGGATCCACTTTTGTGACCTACTTAAGGTAGAGAGCCCTGCTCTCAGACAACCATGGTAAAAGGGGTCTTCCCAGTCTAAAGAGAAAGAGGGCAGGACTACTACTACCCATATAGAGCCCTGTGTTGCTCAGCATACAGCTACACATGGTTATGTTCACTTATAGCCAGGCCATGCAAAAACCCTTATCTACAGTACACTACAGTACACCTACTTACTCGACAGCATGACACTACACATGGATCCTTACAAGTGGAGAGATGTAGTCCTAAAGTTTACCTACTACAGACAATAGCCATGGAAATATGTGACAAATGTCCCTTTTCACAGGGCTGTTTTGATCAGCCATACTGGTTAGAGTTGAATTGGCTCCAAAGTCAAACCAAATCTCTTTGGAAATATGTGGGGTATGATAACAGGGTCAGAGACCAATGACTTATAACCCGCGGGCGGGCTTAGGGTCATGAAATAATGACTTATAACCCGCGGGCGGGCTTAGGGTCATGAAATATTGTGTGGCTGAAGGGCGGTTGGATGGCGGGTGGCTTGAATAAAGAGAAAACAATACATTAAAAAACATAAATGTATAATTATTGTGCAATTCATGTCTCTAGGCTACATTGAGGTTTTTTTTTCATTATTTTCGTCTGGCATTAGTGGGTAGCATAAGCTTTAGGGCCTAACTGTAGCGCGCCAAATACACACAAATTGCCGGTGCATCATGCAATCTGAGGGGCACTAAGTATGTCAGGATGGCTGTGGGGTCGTCTAAATGTTTTTTTCTGCAATCTAGAGCCATAATCATTATACTTAATTCTATTTAAAAAATATTTTCATTTTTCTGCATGTCTAAGCATACCTCTTGAGCTGTCTGTATCCTCCTGACCTGTGTTTTTTTGCTAAAATCTGGGTAAAGGTTGAACGCAACTTGAGTGAGTACATTTAGTAATTGCTTGCTTTTCTTAAGTCTACTAACCTTGCCAGCAGGCATGCCAGCTAATAAAGTTAGACAAGCTAGCTACTCAAACTTGATTGATAGCCTTAAATGGCTTCTTGGTAGCTAGTTATGAAGTTAAGAGATTGGGAACCTATCCAGGCTGGCTAAAGCCAAATTGCTAGGTGGCTAGTAGTATTACAGAGAAGAAGAAAAATCTTAAACAAAAAATGATATATACATTTTAAAAAAAGGACAAATCTGAGGTGGCACATGATTGTATGTAGTTTCTTGCAAAAGCCCTCTGTGACCTTAAAGAATAATTGTAGAAATGAAATGCCTTTTATTGTGTGACGGAGTTGACATAAATCCAGTTACTGTAGTTGCATTTTATGAAGAAAAAATATATAATTAGGAGGTTGGTTTGATAGCTAATGCTTTGGTCTATCAAAATATATGTTTCAAATGTTGTTAATATTAACACAAATATTTGATATTGTCCCATCTTTTAAGAATCCTTGAGCTGTAAAACCGCATCATTGTCTCTCAGCTTCATGGCAAAACGTGTAAAATAGCATGAGATTTGCTATAAAACTGCACATTTTTCATGGGCAGTACACAATTTTCTTTACAGTGAATTTCAATCATAGATGAAGACAGTAGGTAACTTAAGACAGAAACAATAGGAGAGAGGTTGGTCGAGGAGGATGGGTAGGCTTTCAACATGAATGTCTAGCAACCTGAAGGTTGTGTGTTCGAATCATGGAGAACTTTAACATTTTAGCTAATTAGCAACTTTTCCACTACTTACTACTTGATAGCTACTGTTCAACTACTTAGCATGTTACTTAAACCTTCCCCATAACCCTAACCTTAACCCTTTAACCTAACTCCTAACCCTAACCTTAAACTTAACCCTTTAACTACTTAGCTAGCATGTTACCTAACCATAACCTTAACCCCTAAACCTAACCCTACCCTTAAACCCTAACCTTAATCTTAACCCCTAGTCTAGCTAACGTTAGCCACCTAGCTAGCCTAACTAATGTTAGCCACCTAGTTAATGTTAGCAACAACAAATTGGAATTTGTGTAATGTACACGAACGAATGCTTTATAAAGAAAGAAAATTGTGCAATACACACAAAATACATTGTTATTAAAATAGTGTAATACACGTGCCTGTTATGAATTTTGAATAAATAATTTGTGTCTATTTCAATTTGTGCCTTTAGATGAGGTCATCCCCACTGCAGTAAACTGTGGACTGTTGGGCTGTGATGGCTCCTATGGCTAGCTGCTCTAAACTTCCTGTCGGAAAGCTGCCAAGGCAAATACCCCTCAGTGCACACTGCTCTCATCAGCAAACTATGAATCTGTTATAGAACAATTTAACCCTTTCCTATTCTCTCCCATCCGATTAGTATTCACTCTGCTCATAGGCAAAAAAGGGTACAGAAACTGTCACTGTACATCCCTGGAAAGCGAGGGATTATACTGTGTTTTATACACCGAACATAATCATTCTGGTTTCACATGAGCCTGAGTAATTTAATCTGATAATGATCCTTAATCTGGTACACCCAAATAAAACAGGACTGTTTGTTTTTGTGACCTGGTTCAATCCACATTGTTTCCATGTCATTTCAATTCCAAAATTCTATGTGATGACGTTGAATCATCATGGAAAACTGATTGGATTTGAAAAGAGTAATCAGTTTAAGGGAATTTAATATTTTTTTCACCCAACTTTTAGCCTAACCTTTTTGTTGATTTCACATTGAATTCATGTTAGTTGACAACTCAACCAAATGTAAATCAAAACTAGACGTTGAAATGACGTCTGTGCCCAGTGGGTTCTCTAAATGTCAGAAATCATAGATACACTGTAGGGCCAGGAGTTTTGCCTGGTCAGGATCACATGTTCAAGAAAAGGAAAAACTCCAGGCCCTGATCATAAACAGTTAGTGTGCATTAGGAAAGTCTGTGGTGAAAAAGTGAATACAACACACTGACTATTGCTTCATCTTGACATTCCATCAAGAGCAGGTGACCCAGAGGAACTCCCTTGGTTCCATCTAACTCACAGCAGAGGCTTTCACACTGACGAGACCAGCGATGGAGCGTCAACCACACTTCACCTCCATCATTTCCTTTTTAGTTACTTTTGTATCAGGTTTATTTTTACACTTACCAGCAGTGGTGACCTCATACACACACAGAGAGACTGGGTAATTAGTCAGAGTTTATGTGCTGCAGTAGTTTAGGAGTCAGAGACGCTAAATTCTCTTTGAGGGCTCAGTGTGTTTCCGAGCACGTTTTCCCAAACATTTTCATAACATATTCAGTCTTTCTCACTTTGTTTGTTTACAGTTCACTGATTATTGAGCCTAATGAAAAGTGGGAAGAGAGGATGAGGAAGAGAGGAGTGTGAGTGACAAAATTAGTGAGCAAGTTCGAGGAAAAGACAGTGGCCTTGATAAGTACAGCATAAAAATATCCCCAGCCTCCGATTTCAGTTGAATTTGCTTGAATTGCTTTCAATTGTGAGCTATTAAAACTATTAATACAGATTTTTCCATCATGAAAGGAGAGGTCTTGATTCTGCCTTATAAGCTGATGACAAAGAGAGAAAACACAGCTAGCACATAACGTTCTGAAAACCGTGTTTCTTAGAGCTTGGTGAGAGCTTGATTGTCCTATGTTTATTTTGCATATAACATTCCCACAACTTTCTGGGAATGGTGCAGGATAGTTGCTTGGCTTCGGAACATTCTCAGCACATTTAAGGAAAATGACAAAATAATGCTATTTTCTTGGCATTTCATTACTTTAACAGAACGTTTCCTAAAAGTTCAAACATGGTTACATTTAATTATATTTTTGGTCATGTTCTAGGAATGTTCTCCAACTGGTTTGACTTTGGGAATGTTGTCAAACAGTCCAGAGAATGTTATGAAACAACGTTCTTCTGTGGGAATTTCAATACTTCAGCATAACATTTCCTACAGGTATCCTCATGGTTCTATTTAAAGTCATGTTCTCAGAACGTTCAGAGAACGTTATGAAACAACGTTCTTCTGTGGGAATTTCAATACTTCAGCATAACATTTTCTGCAGGTTTTCTCATTGTTCTATTTAAAGTGATGTTCTCAGAACATTAAGACAACATTCCATAAAAAACACAAGAAAACATTAGTAACGTTCAAAGATCTTGATGAGTGCTTGTTTTCTTTGAAATTGGGTCCGTTTGAATAGACTAAAATGAACAGCTTTGTATGAGTTAAAAAAAAACATGGCACGGTAGCTACATCCTGGTGGCGCAGAACAGAATATAGAGAACAGAAGATCATAGGTTTGAATCTCACTGACGACCATGCCATAATAAAAAATAAATGTGTTTGCATGATTAATGCCAAAGCAAATGAATTTCCATGTGTCCTATCTGTCCTTGGTGTTCAAAACAGTTAACCCAAACTATGCAAGGAGTGTAATTGAAAGTCTTGTTGAAAATATCATTGAAAGTTTAAAAAAAATACATTACAATTAGGTTCAAAACTTTCACTAGATTTATAAAATGTTCTCAATGTTTTTTAATCATGTTCAAATAACTTATCATTTCCATTCTCAGAACGGTAATAAAACCGTTCAGGGAACCATAGAGAACCATAGTAAAATATTCTCAGAACCTCCCTGCAACCTAAAAATGTACATTACCAGAACAGGCAAAATTGTCCCTTCCATTCTCAGAAAGTAAAAAAAAAACGTTCAGTTTTAATGGTCAGGAAATGTATGGTTATGTTCCCAGAACCTATGGGAAACCTAAAATGTACGTTCCCACAACTTCCAAGGACCAAATTCACTAGCTGGGAATGCACTAACATCACCAGGCATTCCTGCCTATTTATCCCCGAAAAATGATGGCGTCTCTGCCCCTGACATCACTGATGGACAACAGCTGCTGAACAATGTTCACATCAACATATAGAAAGTCACATTACATCTTCTTAGATGAACTGGGAGAAGGGGGAGATAAAGAGAGAAAGGATGAGAGAGTAAGAGAGACAGAGAGAAAGTGAGAGATTGAGATGTAAAGAAGAGAGAATATGGTTCTGTTTTGACTCTCTGTCTCAGGTTAATAAACAAGGGAGACGGAGGAGGAACAGAACAGGTTGGGTCACTGGGGTGTTGGGGGAGAGGTAATGGTTAACACAGAGAAAGGAGAGAGAGGGGAGGTAGAGGGTAGAGAGATAAGATAAGTTGGCGCCGGAGAACAAGGCTGACGTTTTAGATATTCCTAACCAATTGTGTTTCTTTGGTTGTTTCTTTGTGTTGTTTGTAACTTATTTTTTTAACTTATTTTGTACATAATGTTGCTTCTACTGTCTCTTATGACCGAAAATAACTTGCAAAGAAATAAGTACAATTACTCACCACGGACTGGCAGAATCCTTTTTTTCCTTTAATGAGTCCGACGAGCCCAACAAGAATGATATACTGCCTCCCCGGGAACAGGCCCAGATCCCCGTCATTTGCGTGAATAGAAGGTGGAGAAAAAGTGGCCAGAGGGCAAGCTGCCTTCTGAGAATTCATAGGCGATTGAATGAACCCCCACTTCCTTCCATTCTGCTAGCAAACGTGCAATCTTTGGAAAATAAAATCGATGACCTATGCGGAAGATTAAACTACCAACAGGACATTCAAAACTGTAATATCTTATGCTTCACGGAGTCGTGGCTGAACAACAACATTATCAACATACAGCTGGCTGGTTGTACGCTGTATCGGCAGGACAGAACAGCAGCATCTGGTAAGACAAGGGGCGGCGGACAATGTATTTTTGTAAATAACAGCTGGTGCATGATATCTAAGGAAGTCTCGAGGTTTTGCTCACCTGAGGTAGAGTATCTCATGATAAGCTGTAGACCACACCATCTACCTAGAGAGTTTTCATCTGTATTTTTCATAGCCGTCTACATACCACCACAGACTGATGCTGGCACTAAGACCGCACTGAATGAGCTGTATTTTGCCATAAGCAAACAGGAAAACGTTCACCCAGAGGCGGCGCTCCTAGTAGCTGGAGACTTTAATGCAGGGAAACTTAAATCCGTCTTACCAAATTTCTATCAGCATGTAAAACGTACAACCAGAGGGAAAAGAACTCTGAGCCACCTTTACTCAACACACAGAGATGCGTACAAAGCTCTCCTCGCCCTCCATTTGGCAAATCTGACCATAATTCTATCCTCCTGATTCCTGCTGACAAACAAAAATTAAACTCGATCAATAAAAAAGTGGTCAGATGAAGCAGATGCTAAGCTACAGGACTGTTTTGCTAGCACAGACTGGAATATGTTCTGGGATTCCTCCGATGGCATTGAGGAGTACACCACATCAGGCAATGGCTTCATCAATAAGTTCATCGATGATGTCATTCCCACAGTGACCGTACATACCCCAACCAGAAGCCATGGATTACAGGCAACATCCGCACTGAGCTAAAGGCTAGAGCTGCCGCTTTCAAGGAGCGGGACTCTAACCCGGAAGCTTATAAGAAATCCTGCTATGCCCTCCGACGAAGCGTCAAAACAGGACTAAGATCGAATCATACTACACCAGCTCTGACGCTCGTCGGATGTGGCAAGGCTTGCAAACCATTACAGACTACAAAGGGAAGCTCGTGTCACTGGGCAGCTCTCGGCTGTGCTTCCCTTTGTAGTCTGTAATGGTTTGCAAGCCTTGCCACATCAGATGAGCTAAACTACTTCTATGCTCGCTTCGAGGCAAATAACACTGAAACATCCATGAGAGCACCAGCAGTTCCGGAAGACTGTGATCACGCTCTCCGCAGCCAATGTGAGTAAGACCTTTAAACAGGTCAACATTCACAAGGCCGCAGGGCCAGATGGATTACCAGGACGTGTACTGCGAGCATGCGCTGACCAACTGGCAAGTGTCTTCACTGACATTTTCAACCTCTCCCTGTCCGAGTCTATAATACCAACATGTATTAAGCAGACTACCATAGTCCCTGTGCCCAAGAACACTAAGGCAACCTGGCTAAATGACTACCGACCCGTAGCACTCATGTCTGTAGCCATGAAGTGCTTTGAAAGGCTGGTCAGAGACCCTAGACCCACTCCAATCAATAAGCTAAGGACCCTGGGACTAAACACCTCCCTCTGCAACTGGATCCTGGACTTCTTGACGGGCCGCCCCCAGGTAGTAAGGGTAGGTAACAACACATCCTCAACACAGGGGCCCCTCAGGGGTGCGTGCTCAGTCCCCTCCTGTACTCTCTGTTCACTCATGACTGCACGACCAGGGAAGACTCCAACACCATCATTAAGTTTACCGATGACACAACAGTGGTAGGCCTGATCACCAACAATGACGAGGCAGCCTATAGGGAGGAGGTCAGAGACCTGGCCGTGTGGTGCCAGGACAACAACCTCTCCCTCAATGTGAGCAAGACAAAGGAGATGATTGTGGACTACAGGAAAAAGAGGACCGAGCACCCATTCTCATCGACGGCGCTGTAGCGGAGCAGTTTGAGATCTTCAAGTTCCTTGGTGTCCACATCACCAACAAACTAACATGGTCCAACACACCAAGACAGTCGTGAAGAGGGCATGACGAAATCTATTCTCCTTTACGAAACTCAAAAGATTTGGCATGGGTCCTCAGATCCTCAAAAGATTCTACAGCTGCACCATCGAGATCATCCTGACTGGTTGCATCACTGCCTGGTATGGAAACTGCTCGGCCTCCGACTGCAAGGCACTACAGAGGGTAGTGCGTATGGCCCAGTACATCACTGGGACCAAGCTTCCCGCCATCCAGGACCTCTATACCAGGCGGTGTCAGAGGAAGGCCCTAAAAATTGTTAAACACTCCAGCCACCCTAGTCATAGACTGTTCTCTCTGCTACCGCACAGCAAGCGGTACCGGAGTGCCAAGACTAGGTCCAAGAGGCTTCTAAACAGCTTCTACCCCCAAGCCATAAGACTCCTGAACATCTAATCAAATGGCTACCCTGACTATTTGCATTGCCCCCCCCCCCCTTCACACCGCTGCTACTCTTTGTTGTTATCATCTATGCATAGTCACTTAACTCTACCCACATGTACATACTACCTGAACTAACCGGTGCCCTCGCACATTGACTCTGTACCGGTACCCCCTGTATATAGTCTAGCTATTTTTATTTCACTGCTGCTCTTTAATTACTTGTTACTTTTACTTCTTATTCTTACTCATATTGTTTACACTTTTTTAGACTGCATTGTTGGTTAGGGGCTCGTAAGTAAGATTTTGATAATGAGAGAGTGAGAGAGAGAGCGAGAGAGAGAGCGAGAGAGAGAGCGAGAGAGAGCGAGAGAGAAAGAGAGAAAGAGAGCGAGAGAGAGAGAGAAAGCGAGAGAGAGAGAGGGAGAGAGAGAGAGGAGAGCGGGAGAGAGAGGGAGAGAGGGAGAGCGAGAGAGGGATAGGGAGTTGAGGGGACAAACACGCACTGGGGGGTTGTGAAGGGAATAGAGGTCAAGAAACAACAGAAACACACAGAGAAAGAGACAAGTAGGAGGTGGAAAGAAAGGAAAAGTAGAAGGCCTAACTGGCTCTAACCACTTTTCTCCCCTCATGTGTCCTAAGAGTGGAGGATGGAAAGCCAGAGAGAGAGAGAGGAAAGACAGAGAGAGAGAGAGGAAAGACAGAGGAGAGAGAGAGAGGAAAGACAGAGGAGAGAGAGAGAGGAAAGACAGAGAGAGAGAGGAAAGACAGAGGAGAGAGAGAGTGGAAAGACAGAGGAGAGAGAGAGAGAGAGAGAGAGGAAAGACAAAGGAGAGAGAGAGAGGAAAGACAGAGGAGAGAGAGAGTGGAAAGACAGAGGAGAGAGAGAGAGAGAGAGAGAGGAAAGACAAAGGAGAGAGAGAGAGGAAAGACAGAGGAGAGAGAGAGTGGAAAGGTGGACAGAAAGTTCCATGAGGAGACAGGCAGACACTTACACCCGGCAGAGTCAATAAAGATCACACACACATACACATACATTCTAAATCAGAACCAGACTTAACAGTGGACTTACCCATCCTCTCTCAATTCAATTTCAATTTAAGGGGCTTTATTGGCATGGGAACATTTTTACATTGCCAAAGCAAGTGAAATAAACAACACAAAGTAACAACAGTAAACATTACACTCACAAAAGTTCCAAAATAATAAAGATATTTCAAATGTCATATTATGTCTATATACAGTGTTGTAATGATCTCTTTCTCTCTCTCTCTCTCTCTCTCTCTCTCTCTCTCTCTCTCTCTCTCTCTCTCTCAGTATAACAGAGCATCAAACCACCATGGTGATGGTGACCTCACTCAGAAAGGGTTTCTTTTAAAACACCAATTATCACTGTCACATTAACAGGAACACTTTCTCACTGTCTGACAGGCTTCATGACAATTACGGTAGAGAGAGATAGATCTTCCAAGAGGAATGATGGTTGAAAATACACTGAGATCATCATCATGGCTTAGTCTATGCTGTGTGCGTGTGTGCGTGTGCGTTTGTGTGTGTGTGTGCGTGTGTCTGTGTGCGTGCGTGCATGTATATGGTGCAGTGGCCAGGACCAAAGAGACACTGGGTGTAAGAGATATGCTGTCACTTGCTTTGAAAGACAACAGGGTGGAATGAGTGAGAGAGAGGCAGCATAATAAGAGTGCCATCCTAACATAATACTTTCCTAGTTTACCCATTTCACACATCTACTCTGTCACTGCAGCATGGATAGAACTGCACTTTAATCACTGCCTGAGCAACTGGAACAACAGAGGATTTAAGAGGGGGGAGAGAGAAACAGGGACAGAGAGAGGGAGAGAGTGGTAATCTGTCCCACACAGTACTGACTCCCCTGCGCACACACACCACTCTGTGCAAACCAAACACTGTCACAGAAAAAGAGGAAAGGCAGACAGACACTTGCACATATACTTACAACCACACTGGGAGATGTGACACACACAGGCACACCCACGAACACACACACACACACACACACACACACACACACACACACACACACACACACACACACACACACACACACACACACACAACCAGTGGGCATTAAGCTCTCTGGTTGATCAGTATTATCTTGTTGGTGCAGAAGTGGATGGTCCCAGTCAGAAGTCAGATTATAACAGCATGATATTCTGGAGTCTCTATCTTCTCCTGGTATATCAGCTCTACTGCACTACGGCCCAGAGCACTTGTTCCTATGGTACATCACTGCACTTTGATGAATAATACTGGGTCCGTGTCCCAAAAGCAACCCTATTCCTATGGGCCCTGGTCAAATATAGTGCACTATATAGTTTGGCTGTTTGGCTGTTGATAAGGTACGTAGGTCTTATCTACACTGACATGCTAAAAGGTTAACATGCTCCACAAATAGGTTGTTCGATTGACAATCTGCGTGCATGTACGTATGTGTGTTTGTGTGTGTGTTGGCTCATATTTGAGGATGTGTGCAGGATGGATAGAGGATGTAATCCTCAGGCAGCCAGGCAGCAGATCTGTCATTCAAACAGGCCTCAAGCCTCAGTATCTTTATATTTAGCCTTTGGTAAATTAGGAAATGAATCAAAACAGGGTCGGCAGAGAGAGAGAGGAGATTATCTCTACACTGTACAAACACACTTAAACATGTACACACACTTAAACAAACCCACACACACACGCAGTCGTGGTTACAAGAGTACAAATATTTTGGCAGGGAGGGACATCCCTCTGACATCCCTAACTCATGGAGAGGAGAGCTCTCTTGTACAGCTCCTGTGCCAGGGCAGGCTCACAGCACCGCTAAATTGTGCCAAGACAGAGCTTTGAGGAACTGAGAGGACCTCTAGTCAAAAAGAGGAGAGAGTATCACAATGGTCAAATACCACAATGTTTAGACAATGGTCTATGTTCTACATAAACTGTAGTAATGTCTAAAGCATACTAATAGACCACAGTGGTCAGCAATCTATTATGTTATCTGCACCTATCAACCAACACTCTGATGTAAAGATATATGTGCCACAGAACTGGACAGTTACCATACTACAGCACCTGTAGCCCCAAAGTTAGAGCACAGCAGCACTTTTCTATCCAGCAGTCATCAGCTCTGTGCTTCTGTGAACAGACGATAATGAACATAACATTTTTTCACCACAGCGCTCCATAAATCCCCTTTCAGTTGTTGGAAACAGTTTTTTTGGGGGGGGGATAGCTGTTCAGAGTTTGTGTGTGTATTGGGGGGGTCAGGGGGTTGCTTAAGCCTAGCTTTTTGGGGGAAAGGAATGTTCGGCAGAGTGACTCAGTGACTCCAGCGTTTCCATGATCCAATGATCCGAAAGCAGCACATTCCGAGACACTGCAGATTTCCAGATGTGAGCGTATCGCTAACTCTCTCGGGATCTATGTAAACCCTACATCACTGAGCAAAGAGTCACAGTGTCTATGTCAACCCTACATCACTGAGCAAAGAGTCACAGTGTCTATGTAAACCCTACATCACTGAGCAAAGAGTCACAGTGTTTGTAGCTTACATCAAATATCATTTCTAAAGTGGAAGTTGGAAAAGTTATATTTGAGTGTTTCAGTGAATGGTTAGCGAGGGAGGCCCTGCTCTCTCGCTTCCCCAGTTGTTTAGTTAATTTTCATTCCAATCTCCTTTGCATTAGCGTAGCCTCTCCTGTAGCCTGTCAACTATGTTTCTGTCTATCCCTGTTCTCTCCTCTCTGCACAGGCCATACAAACGCTTCACACCGCGTGGCCGCTGCCACTCTAACCTGGTGGTCCCAGCGCGCACGACCCACGTGGAGTTCCAGGTCTCCGGCAGCCTCTGGAACTGCCGGTCTGCGGCCAACAAGGCAGAGTTCATCTCAGCCTATGCTACCCTCCAGTCCCTCGACTTCTTGGCGCTGACGGAAACATGGATTACCACAGAAAACACTGCTACTCCTACTGCTCTCTCCTCGTCTGACCACGTGTTCTCGCATACCCCGAGAGCATCTGGTCAGCGGGGTGGTGGCACTGGAATCCTCATCTCTCCCAAGTGGACATTCTTTCTTTCTCCCCTGACCCATCTGTCTATCTCCTCCTTTGAATTCCATGCTGTCACAGTCACTAGCCCATTCAAGCTTAACATCCTTATCATGTATCACCCTCCAGGTTCCCTTGGAGAGTTCATCAATGAGCTTGACAAGTTCCTTTCCTGAGGATGGCTCACCCCTCACAGTTCTGGGTGACTTTAACCTCCCTACGTCTATAACTTTGACTCATTTCTCTCTGCCTCCTTCTTTCCACTCCTCTCCTCTTTTGACCTCACCCTCTCACCGTCCACCCCTATTCACAAGGCAGGCAATACGCTTGACCTCATCTTTACTAGATGCTGTTCTTTTACTAATCTCACTGCAACTCCCCTCCAAGTCTCCGACCACTACCTTGTATACTTTTCCCTCCCGCTCTCCTCCAACACTACTCACTCTGCCCCTACTCAGATGGTATTGCGCAGTCGCAACCTTCGCTCTCTCTCTCCTGCTACTCTCTCCTCTTCCATCCTATCATCTCTTCCCTCTGCTCAATCCTTCTCCAACCAATCTCCTGATTCTGCCTCCTCAACCCTCCTCTCCTCCCTTTCTGCATCATTTGACTCTCTATGTCCCCTATCCTCCCGGCCGGCTCGGTCCGCCCCTCCCCTCCTGCTCTGTGGCTTGACGACTCATTGCGAACTCACAGAACAGGGCGCCGGGCAGCCGAGCGGAAATGGAGGAAAACTAGCCTCCCTGCGGACCTGGCATCTTTTCACTCCCTCCTCTCTACATTTTCTTCCTCTGTTTCTGCTGCTAAAGCCACTTTCCACTCTAAATTCAAAGCACCCTAGGAAGCTCTTTGCCACCTTCTCCTCCCTCCTGAATCCTCCTCCCCCCCTCCTCCCTCTCTGCGGATGACTTCGTCAACCATTTTGAGAAGAAGGTTGACGACATCCGATCCTTGTTTGTTAAGTCAAACGACACCGCTGGTCCTGCTCACATTGCCCTACCCTATGCTTTGACCTCTTTCTCCCCTCTCTCTCCAGATTAAATCTTGCGACTTGTGACGGCCGGCCGCCCAACAACCTGCCCGCTTGACCCTATCCCCTCCTCTCTTCTCCAGACCATTTCCGGAGACCTTCTCCCTTACCTCACCTCGCTCATCAACTCATCCTTGCCCGCTGGCTACGTCCCTTCCGTCTTCAAGAGAGCGAGAGTTGCACCCCTTCTTAAAAAACCTACACTCGATCCCTCCGATGTCAACAACAACAGACCAGTATCCCTTCTTTCTTTTCTCTCCAAAACTCTTGAGCGTGCCGTCCTTGGCCAGCTCTCTTGCTATCTCTCTCAGAATGACCTTCTTGATCCAAATCCGTCAGGTTTCAAGACTGGTCATTCAACTGAGACTGCTCGTCTCTGTGTCACAGAGGCTCTCTGCACTGCTAAAGCTAACTCTCTCTCCTCTGCTCTCATCCTTCTACACCTATCTGCTGCCTTTGATACTGTGAACCATCAGATCCTCCTCTCCACCCTCTCCGAGTTGGGCATCTCCGGCACGGCTCACTCTTGGATTGCGTCCTACCTGACAGGTCGCTCCTACCAGGTGGCGTGGCGAGAATCCGCACCACGTGCTCTCACCACTGGTGTCCCCCAGGGCTCTGTTCTAGGCCCTCTCCTATTCTCGCTATACACTAAGTCACTTGGCTCTGTCATATCCTCACATGGTCTCTCCTATCATTGCTACGCAGACGACACACAATTCATCTTCTCCTTTCCCCCTTCTGATAACCAGGTGGCGAATCGCATCTCTGCATGTCTGGCAGACATATCAGTGTGGATGACGGATCACCACCTCAAGCTGAACCTCGGCAAGACAGAGCTGCTCTTCCTCCCGGGGAAGGACTGCCCGTTCCATGATCTCGCCATCACGGTTGACAACTCCATTGTGTCCTCCTCCCAGACTGCTAAGAGCCTTGGCGTGACCCTGGACAACACCCTGTTGTTCTCCGCTAACATCAAGGCGGTGACCCGATCCTGTAGGTTCATGCTCTACAACATTCGCAGAGTACGACCCTGCCTTACACAGGAAGCGGCGCAGGTCCTAATCCAGGCACTTGTCATCTCCTGTCTGGATTACTGCAACTCGCTGTTGGCGGGGCTCCCTGCCTGTGCCATTAAACCCCTACAACTCATCCAGAACGCCGCAGCCCGTCTGGTGTTCAACCTTCCCAAGTTCTCTCACGTCACCCCGCTCCTCCACACACTCCACTGGCTTCCAGTTGAAGCTTGCATCTGCTACAAGACCATGGTGCTTGCCTACGGAGCTGTGAGGGGAACGGCACCTCCGTACCTTCAGGCTCTGATCAGTCCCTACACCCAAACAAGGGCACTGCGTTCACAGTTCCCGCTCAGCCCAGTCAAAACTGTTCGCTGCTCTGGCACCCCAATGGTGGAACAAGCTCCCTCACGACGCCAGGAAAGCGGAGTCAATCACCACCTTCCGGAGACACCTGAAACCCCACCTCTTTAAGGAATACCTGGGATAGGATAAAGTATCCCCCCCCCCACCCACCCTCCCCCCCAAAAAATATATAGATGTACTATTGTAAAGTGGTTGTTCCACTGGACATCATAAGGTGAATGCATCAATTTGTAAGTCGCTCTGGATAAGAGCGTCTGCTAAATGACGTAAATGTAAATGTATGTAAACCCTACATCACTGAGCAAAACATAACAGTGTCTATTGCAACCCTACATCACTGAGCAAAGAGTCACAGTGTCTATGTCAATTCTACATCACTGAGCAAAGAGTCACAGTATCTATGTCAACCCTACTTGTGGCAAAGAAGGGGGTCGAGTGATAAATGGCAGATATGTGAGGGCAGAACTAATAAATGGGCTCTGCCCGATCACTAAAATGGCCACCTCGATCAGAACTACAGATCACAAAATGGCCGACTGCCAAAACTACAATTCCCAGAAGCAAGGGGAACGCTCAGAAGGTGGAGCCGACCCACAGATAAAGGGTCAAGAACAACCAGGAAGAGAGAGAGAGAGGGCGGGAAGGATCTATGAACCATAGAGAAAGAGACAATCTACATTGGCTGGATTTACCGTGTATGAGCTGGACTGTTTTGGACTTACCTGTTGGCGTTTAGACCTGGACCTACCGAGAACCAGATTTCTGTACCGAACCCTGCTATCCTTGACCTTACCTGCAGCCTGGGTTGACCAGGACAGAGAAACAAACATACAGGTACTGTCATGTTCGAAAGAACTTTAATTCTGGGCTGACTTTGGTGACAGTTTCCCACTTAATTTGTGACAAACGCTCCTAGCTTTGAAGAGGTTTGCCACATACTTCTGTCATGTCCTGACCATTGTAAGAAGTCATTTTTCTATAGTAGATGGGTCAGGGCATGGCAGTGGGTGTTTGGTTGGTTGTCTGGGTTGCTATTTCTATGTTTTGGGTTCTAGGGTTTCTATTTCTATGTCGGGTTTTGTTTGGGGTTGATCTCCAATTGGAGGCAGCTGCTTCTTGTTGCCTCTGAATGGAGATCATATTTATGTAGGGGGTTTTCCATTTGTATGCCGTGGGTTGTTAATTTTGTGAGTAGTGTATGCCTGCTCTGCATCACGGCTTTCTTGTTTTGTATTTCAAGTTTATTGTATATTGCATTAGTTTCACGATTGAATAAAAGATGTTGAACTACGATCACGCTGCGTATTGGTCCGATCCTTCTGAAAGCCCTGACAACTTCACTGAGCATAGAGTCACGGTGTCTATGTACATTTTGCAACCTTAGTTTAAACCCAATAGTACTATATACAGTGCCTTCAGAAAGTATTCAGACTCCTTGACTTTTTTCACATTTCGTTAGGTTACAGCCTTATTCTAAAATACATTTTATTTTATTTTAATCTTGAGCAATCTACACACAATACCCCACAATGACAAAGCGAAAACAGCTTTATAGAAATGTTTTAAATGTATTAAATGTAATACAGAAATACTTTATTTACTTAATTATTCTGACCCTTGCTATGAGACTCAAAATTGATCTCAGGTGCATCCTGTTTCTGTTGATTATCCTTGAGATGTTTCTACAACTTGATTGGAGTCCACCTGTGGTAAATTTAATTGATTGGACATGATTTGGAAAGGCACTGTCACGCGTGTCGTAGGGTAAAGACCAAGACGCAGCGGGAAAATATATACTCGTCTTCTTTTTATTTGGTGAAGAAGGAAAACACAAACGTTTACAAAACACAAACGAACTGGACAGTCTTGTCAGGCACACAGCTAAACAAGCACAATCTCACACAAAATCCCATGACAAACAAACTCCTAATTATAGGACCTTCAATCAGAGGCAACGATAACCAGCTGCCTCCAATTGAAGGTCCAACCCCAATAAACTAAACATAGAACTACAATAGACTAGATAGAACATAGACTAACAAACCCCGGACCACATAAACCAAACACCCCTCTACCTAAATACATAGCCCAAACCACATAAAACAAACACCCCCTGCCACGTCCTGACCAAACTACAATAACAAATAACCCCTATACTGTCAGGACGTGACAGGCACACACCTGTCTATATAAGGTCTCACAGTTGACAGTGCATGTCAGAGCAAAAACCAAGCCATGAGGTTGAGGCACAGATCTGGGGAAGGGTACCAAAACATTTCTGCAGCATTGAAGATCCCAAAGAACATAGTGGCCTCCATCGTTCTTAAATGGAAGAAGTTTGGAAACACCAAGACTCTTCCTAGAGCTGGCCGCCTAGCCAAACTGAGCAATCGGCAGAGAAGGGCCGTTGTCAGGGAGGTGACCAAGAACTCGGTCGTCACTCTGACAGAGCTCTAGAGTTCCTCTGTGGAGATGAGAGAAACTTCCAGAAGGACAACAATCTCAGCAGCACTCCACTAATCAGGCCTTTAAGGTAGATTGGCCAGACAGAAGCCACTCCTCAGTAAAAGGCACATGACAGCCAGCTTGGAGTTTGCCAAAAGACACCTAAAGGCTCTCAGACCATGAGAAACTATATTGTCTGGTCTGAACTCTTTGGCCTGAATGCCAAGCATAACTTCTGAATGCCAAGTGTCACGTCTGGAGGAAACCTGGCACCATGGCAGCATCATGCTGTGGGAGGTTCTTCAGTGGCAGGGACTGGGACAGTAGTCAGGATCAAGGCAAAGATGAACGGAGAAAAGTACAGCGAGATCCTTGGTGAAAACCTGCTCCAGAGAGTTCAGGACCTCAGACTAGGGTGAAGGTTCACCTTCCAACATGACAACGACCCTAAGCACACAGCCAAGACAACGCAGAGTGGCTTCAGGACAAGTCTGTAAATAGCCTTGAGTGGCCCAGCCAGAGCCTGGACTTGAACCCAATCTAACATCTCTGGAGAGATATAAAAATATCTGTGCAGCGACGCTCCCCATCCAACCTGACAGAGCTTAAAATCCCCAAATACAGGTGTGCCAAGCTTGTAGCGTCATACCCAAGAAGACTCGATGCTGTAAACACTGCCAGAGGTGCTTCAACAAAGTACTGCGTAAAGGGTCTGAATACTTTTGAAAATGTGATATTTCAGTTTTTCATTTGTAATAAATTAGCAAAAATTTCTACATCTGTTTGGGGTATTGTGTGTAGATTGATGAGATGTTTGAATAAGGCTGTAACATAAATGTGGAAAAAGTCAAGGGGTCTGAATAGTTTCCGAAGACACTGTATAGTTTCTGTTTTTGTTTGAACTCTATATTACTGAGAATACAATAATTATGTCACTGTTCTAACTTTATATAACTGATAGTCTCTCTAACTAGATGTGTAGCGTGATACATTTTCACATTCTGCACAGCTTCCCGCGTCAGCATGAGACTAGCATTGTGTCTGCTGCAAACCCCAGAGCAGAGTGAACACAACCAGGGCCCAAAGACATTTCATTTCATTTCCTCTGGAGGAGTTGGAGTCTCAGCAAAACATCACCATCAATTACCGTCAGCTGTCTCTCCCCCGAGAGAGAACAAGGGAGAAGTTTGCAAAGGAATGAGGAGTTAAGAGGGAGAAGGACAGACAGACTGACAAAAAAAATGAAAGAGTGAGAGAGAGATAGAGACACTGATGTACCACACACCTCCTAGAGGTCGCCCCCATAGAATTAGGACTTAGAATACTAGACATTGGGTGAACCTTCTTATGATGGAATAAAGGTCTGCCATTTTGGTCAGTGAATTGGTCAACCATGGTTGCCATTTCTGTGGTAAGATATTGTGTAAAATAATGAATTTGAAGAATTTATCTGCACTATATGTTTGTTAGCTAGCTAGACAGACCGTTTGAGGAAGGATTCCATAAATGTTTCAAATGAATTGCCAATATGTCAACATTCCATTCGAACAATGCAGTCAATCCACAGCCATACACTGGCTGAAAGCAGTAGATGTTAGGACAAGTTGTAAATGCAACAAGTACTGATATTGTATCATATAACAGCACTCTCAGCTTTCCAAGAAAACAAAAATTGAGACATTTATGGTCAGTTTACATATATTTTAGAAGCTATTTATACGGAACATTTGTATAAAATGCATATAAACTGTATTTATGATCATATGACAATATTTTAGGTTGACAAAAATATTCTATTACACAATTTCTGAAATATCACATGCCTTTGTTTTAGTTTCCTGCATAAGTAAAATCAGGATTATGCCTCTACTGCCATTCATTCCAATAGAGTACCATAGTATGAGTCATAATACCCCAATAAAAAAGGATAAATTCTCTCAGTCTATAGCTGTAGCAGTGTCTCGGTCTCAATATCTGATCACAGAACAACAGATTTGGACAGTGAAGAAGAGTATAGGCTATACTGAATGGTGCCCATTTGCTAGTGTTATCTGACCTAAAAACAGATTGAATATCAACCAACAATCGATGGAGCACTGCTGATTCGCTCTCATCATCTGATCTCAGACCACCTCGGACAAACGTGTAAGTTTACAGAAGCAAAAAACACAGACTTCACAACTGCACAGACCATCTGACCTGCAGTATAACTGAGAAAGCAAACTAAACTCCCATCTCATCTGAGATCAGTAAAGCGAAGAGAAGTAGCTGGGTGAAAATGACGGACATAAGGCAGAGCTGTACCAACCTCGGACTCGGGCGTAGCAGCAGCCACACTTAGCCAGTACTTTTCGGAACAGGTGTTGACACCCGCACCCCCGCTGATGGTGACCCCCCTTCATGCTGATCCACTGCCGTTAGTCCCAAAACGACCAGGGGTGGGCATGGCACAGGACACACACACTCACGCTCAAACGCACACACACAGGAGGTATTCCAGTGGTAATCCCCAGAAGATAAAAGTTTTAGAACAACAGGAAAAAAAGCTTGCTCTACTCTGTTAAATCCCAAAGCAGGAGGAGGATATCCAAGAAGAGATGGTCCAGTCTTTTAGGATCCCATGTGGAAGAGTGAAAGAGAGAGGGAGAGAGAGATGTGGAGAAACAATATGCTTTCCACAATTCACTGAGCTCACTCTGTGGTCAGATAGTGGGCTAGCATTCTGTGTGTGTGAAACAGAGATGCAGGGGGAGGCAGGGAGAGGGGGGGTGGAGTCTACAGCTCTGCTCGCTGGCTATTCCAGCATGTAGTTCCCTCCTCTTCATATTTTTTTCTACATTTTTTATCCTTCCTATTTTCCCTCACCACACCAGCCTGAGCTTTCATTCTCATTTACTCATGGTGCTTTTCCAATGACACTTACCCCCACACCAGTCTGTCACCAATGTTTATGTTAATGTCTCTAGTGTAGTTGTGTTTCCATCAGGAGTGTGACACTAAGACTTGGGGTGAGCAGAATCAACAACTTCTGCATCATTCAAGACAGTTGCTTTTCAAGAAGGTGTTAAAGTTCAGAGTTAGCCATTGTTAGTAAATGGAGGCTGAAAAGTACCCAGGGCCTGGGCTTGGCCCCTTGTCAGGGCAGGTTCGCAGGAGCCATGACCCAGTGAGACATGGCTGCAGGTCTGAGTAGAAGGAAACAGGAAAGTTTGAGTCTTTTGGGTAAAACACCATGGTAAATCCTCAACTGAAATGCACCACCGGTGTCTGCATCTCTCACCCAGACATTATCCTGGCAACCCTGGCTCACTCTTTTTCTTCCTATGGACTTTTTGTGGGAAAGTGTATGTTGTTTATAATATTCACTGTTAATTGACCTTATGGTATACCTGTTTGCTGTATACCTTCTGTTCTCCTTTATTCCTGGTAGTGTCATTAAGGTCTCAATGTAAGTGCATATATCTTTGCCTAAATGTTTGATTGGAGTATAAGGAATGAAACTGGTCAATATAGAACTGAGTGTATATCAAATGTTTACTCCCGGGCGATATCTTTGAGGAGGCTCATTTGTTTATGTAAACACATGTGCATATCAACAGTGTTCAGCAACACACATTCAAAATGCACGCACGCACGCACGCACACACACACACACACTCCTGTAATTCTCACAGAAACCACTTCATGGCTAAAAAAAATGTCAACACTTTCCCTGGATGCCACTAGTCTTGCTCAACAAAACATGTCATCTGTCTAATCTCAACATTTTAAATCACTCCAACAAAAATATTTTGAGGTACATTGATCTAATATTTTATCATTTTAAATGTTGGAATTTACCACTAATGAAGCCTAAAGATAAATAATCAGCTTGGTTAAAGAGAAAAAATATATTTTGTTTTTAATAAAGTAGTACAATTTAAAGTGAGTTGTTTTGTTGCAAACATGTATTTACAGAGAACTTATATAATATATTTTATATAACAATGTATTTTATTAATCAAAACACCTTCTCTACTTCCAGTCTCTCCCTCCCTCTCTCTTGTTAATCAAGAGGACAGCTGCCTTCTAAAGGGGATTTGTAGATGTAAATGGACATAGTGTGTAGTCTGTAATGTACACTTCTCCACTCACCAGTATTGACTATAGATTCTCCAGATGTTCGTGGCAGTACAGACAGATACCAATCACAATGGACTCTATTGCGTGTTTAGACCGAGGCTTATAATGTTAGTATAGAAATCTCTCTTTCTCAATTCAATTCAAGGGGCTTTATTGGCATGGGAAACATATGTTCACATTGCCGAAGCAAGTGAAATAGATAATAAACAAAAGTTAAATAAACAGTCAGAAATGAACAGTAAACAATGTATTTCAAAAGAATGGGTGGCATTTCAAAAGAATGGTGGCATTTCAAATGTTATATTATGGTGAATTAAATAAACATAAATATGGGTTGTATTTACAATGGTGTTAGTTTCTCTCTCTCTCACTCTCACACTCTCTCTCTCTGGAGTAAACAGCAATGTGCAGGTAAAATATCCCACACACATTAAATAACAAAGCATGCCTGAGGCCTGGAGTCTTGTTTTCTCAAATCTCAGATAAAATAATTATGACCAGATGATCTCAGCAGCACAGGTGCGTGTGGCCGTGGTAGCGTTTATTCCATGGAGAGCTACGTGTAAAATCATTTATATGAACCTAGAAATGGAGAAAGACTGCAGCAGGCTTACTGGAGCAGAAATTATAGGAAGGTTGTGAAGAAGCAGCATATGTGTCTCTCACTCTCTCACCCTCTCTGTCTCACCATTCATCTTGTTCCATCCATCCTCTATCTCACGCCCTCTCTCTATCCACTCTCTCGATCATGGGTGGACCAGCACAACCCAGCAATCTGAATCTACCCAGGAGATTAAGGCTATAAAAATATCTAAATGCGCTTGGTCCCTTGGCCATCTACTTAAACCTCTTTAAAAACCCTGCTTAAATGACAAACCCAGTGAGCTGAAAAGCGTTGATCTTTCTCCAATGTGTGTGTGTGTGTGTGTGTGTGTGTGTTGCATACGTGTGTATGTTGAGGGGTTGGATCACTGTGTTGCTGGTAGGACGGAATTGTTGCTCAGAAGGTGAGTGTAGATTAGATATAACTATGCTTCTAGAATCAAAGCACCTTCAGATCAGCCTTTCCTTCCCAATCCAAACTGTGTAAACATCTGCACCCTGACCCAACCTCAGCCCCGGTACCACTTCTTCCTTTCTGCACTCTCCTGAAACCATTTCCAACTCCTGGTCGAGGAAATGTGGCTTGATTTCTCTCCCTACCAAATCTAATTTGCCATCCTCCTTCCTTCCCCTCCCTACCCTCTGCTCTGGTTGGGGCTAAGGAGCCGTCAGATGTTTGTCCCAAATTGCCCCGTTTCCTATATAGCGTACTACTTTTGACCAAGGCCTATAGGGCTCTGGTTAAAAGTTGTGCACTATGTCGGGAATGGGGTATCATTTGGGACATAGCTGACAGTTCCTCTGGTGGAGACGGGGAGGAGAGGGAGGGGGACTTGGGACAGACTGCAGAGCTCTGGCCCGGAGCCCTCCAGCTGCAGACAGATAGGCAGGCCTTGCTGTGATACTGTCACCTAGTGGTGAAGCAAAGCACTGCATCATATCAATTTGGATCCTTGAAATACTTTTGTGTGACCCCCTAGAGTTGATGGTTGTTTTGATTCTGATTGACAGGTCAAACTGACCCTACCGGGCTGTATGTCTATGGACATACAGTACAAGTCAATAGCTTGGACACACCTACTCATTCAAGGGTTTTTCTTAATTTTGACAATTTTCTACATTGTAGAATAATAGTGAAGACATCAAAACTATGAAATAACACATAGGGAATCATGTCGTAACCAAAAAAGTGTTAAACAAATCAAAATATATTTTAGATTTTAGATTCTTCAAAGTTGCCACCCTTTGCTTTGATGACAGCTTTGCACACTCTTGGCATTCTCTCAACCAGCTTCATGAGGTAATCACCTGGAATGCATTTCAATGAACAGGTTTGCCTTGTTAAAAGTTAACTTGTGGAATTTCTTTCCTTCTTAATGCATTTGAGCCAATCAGTTGTGTTGTGACAAGGTAGGGGTGGTATACAGAAGATAGCCCTATTTGGTAAAAGACCAAGTCCACATTATGGAAAGAACAGCTCAAATAAGCAAATAAAAATGACAGTCATCATTACTTTAGACATGAACGGCAGTCAATGCAGAATATTTCAAGAACTTTGAAAGTTTCTTCAAGTGCAGTTGCAAAAACCATCAAGCGCTATGATGAAACTGGCTCTCATGAGGACCGCCACAGGAAAGGAATACCCAGAGTTACCTCTGCTGCAGAGGATAAGTTCATTAGCGTTACCAGCCTCAGAAATTGCAGCCCAAATAAATACTTCACAGCGTTCAAGTAACAGACACATCTCAACATCAACTGTTCAGAGGTGGCGAGAATCAGTTCTTCATGGTCGAATTGCTGCAAAGAAACCACTACTAAAGGACACCAATAAAAAGAAGAGACTTGCTTGGGCCAAGAAACACGAGCAATGGACATAAGACTGGTGGAAATCTGTCCATTGGTCTGATGAGTCCAAATATTATGTCTTTGTGAGACGCAAAGTAGGTTAATGGACGATCTACACATGTGTGGTTCCCTCCATGAAGCATGGAGGAGGAGGCGTGATAGTGTGGGGGTGCTTTGCTAGTGACACTGTCTGTGATTTATTTAGAATTCAAGGCACACTTATGGTTATGGCAGCGATACGCCATCCCATCTGGTTTGAGCTTAGTGAGACTATAATTTGTTTTTCAACAGGACAATGACCCAACAGACCTCCAAGCTGTGTGAAGGAGAGTGATGGGGTGCTGCATCAGATGACCTGGCCTCCACAATCACCCGACCTCGACCCAATTCAGATGGTTTGGAATGAGTTGGACTGCAGAGGGAAGGAAAAGCAGCCAACAAGTGCTCAGCATATGTGGAAACTCCTTCAAGACTGTTGGAAAATCATTCCAGGTTAAGCTGGTTGAGAGAATGCCAAGAGTCTTCAAAGCTGTCATCAAGGCAAAGGATGGCTACTTTGAAAAATACGTTTACTTTGATTTGTTTAACACTTTTTTGGTTACTACATGATCCAATGTGGGTTATTTCAAAGTTTTGATTTCTTCAGTATTATTTTATAATGTAGAAAATAGTACAAATAAACAAAAACCGTTGAATGAGTTGGTGTGTCCAAACTTTTGACTGGTACTGTATGTGTATGCGCTTCTCTGTGTGTGTGTGTGTGTGTGTGTGTGTGTATGTATGTATATATATATATATATATATATATATATATATATATATATATACTGCTAAAAAAAAATAAAGGGAACACTTAAACAACACAATGTAACTCCAAGTCAATCACACTTCTGTGAAATCAAACTGTCCACTTAGGAAGCAACACTGATTGACAATACATGTCACATGCTGTTCTGCAAATGGAATAGACAACAGGTGGAAATTATAGGCAATAAGTAAGACACCCCCAATAAAGGAGTGGTTCTGCAGGTGGACACCACAGACCACTTCTCAGTTCCTATGCTTCCTGGCTGATGTTTTGGTCACTTTTGAATGCTGGCGGTGCTTTCACTCTAGTGGTAGCATGAGACAGAGTCTACAACCCACACAAGTGGCTCAGGTAGTGCAGCTCATCCAGGATGGCACATCAATGCGAGCTGTGGCAAGAAGGCTTGCTGTGTCTGTCAGCGTAGTGTCCAGAGCATGGAGGCGCTACCAGGAGACAGGCCAGTACATCAGGAGACGTGGAGGAGGCCGTAGGAGGGCAACAACCCAGCAGCAGGACCGCTACCTGCGCCTTTGTGCAAGGAGGAGCAGGAGAAGCACTGCCAGAGCCCTGCAAAATGACCTCCAGCAGGCCACAAATGTGCATGTGTCTGCTCAAACGGTCAGAAACAGACTCCATGAGGGTGGTATGAGGGCCCGATGTCCACAGGTGGGGGTTGTGCTTACAGCCCAACACCGTGCAGGACGTTTGGCATTTGCCAGAGAACACCAAGATTGGCAAATTCGCCACTGGCGCCCTGTGCTCTTCACAGATGAAAGCAGGTTCACACTGAGCACATGTGACAGACAGAGTCTGGAGATGCCGTGGAGAATGTTCTGCTGCCTGCAACATCCTCCAGCATGACCGGTTTGGCGGTGGGTCAATCATGGTGTGGGGTGGCATTTCTTTGGGGGGCCGCACAGCCCTCCATGTGCTCGCCAGAGGTAGCCTGACTGCCATTAGGTACCGAGATGAGATCCTAAGACCCCTTGTGAGACCATATGCTGGTTCGGTTGGCCCTGGGTTCCTCCTAATGCAAGACAATGCTAGACCTCATGTGGCTGGAGTGTGTCAGCAGTTCCTGCAAGAGGAAGGCATTGATGCTATGGACTGGCCCGCCCGTTCCCCAGACCTGAATCCAATTGAGCACATCTGGGACATCATGTCTCGCTCCATCCACCAACGCCACGTTGCACCACAGACTGTCCAGGAGTTGGCGGATGCTTTAGTCCAGGTCTGGGAGGAGATCCCTCAGGAGACCATCCGCCACCTCATCAGGAGCATGCCCAGGCATTGTAGGGAGGTCATACAGGCACGTGGAGGCCACACACACGCTACTGAGCCTCATTTTGACTTGTCTTAAGGACATTACATCAAAGTTGGATCAGCCTGTAGTGTGGTTTTCCACTTTAATTTTGAGTGTGACTCCAAATCCAGACCTCCATGGGTTAATAAATTGGATTTCCATTGATTTATTTTTGTGTGATTTTTGTTGTCAGCACATTCAACTATGTAAAGAAAAAAGTATTTAATACGATTATTTCATTCATTCAGATCTAGGATGTGTTATTTTAGTGTTCCCTTTATTTTTTTGAGCAGTGTATATATTTGCTTATACAGTGTGCGTGGGTGTGGGTGTGTGTGTGTGTGTGTGTGAGCGTTTACTTTGTAATGCTTGTTTCCGTGAGAGCCACACATTATGTTTCCAAGAATCCCAGTATCATCACTAACAGAGGCATTGTTTGTCCTCTGTCTCCTCTGTACAAAACACGAAGTTAGAACACTCTCAAAACACCCACTCACCATTCGCCCCAGCGGCCTCTACCTCTGAGACAACACAAAAACAGTTTTCAGACAGTTGCAGCGTTACATTGTTGTCCTCCTCCAGATACCATTTGTACATGTGATGTAGGCTACATGTGTATGTGTTTGATGCACTGAAAGTAAGTGAGAAAGGGAATATTTGATTCAGTATGTGTGAGCATATGTAGGGGAGAGCAGGGTAAGCTGAGCCATTTTTTACATTAAGCATCACTCCGTCAAGGGAAATATAGTAAACTTTACAGTTTTGAAAAAACACTGTAGCTTGCCCCAAAAAAGTGGTCTCTTGGCACAACTTATCCCAGGTATGGGGTAAGTTGAGCAACGGGACAGGGTAAGTTAAGCCGTTTACAAATTTCTGTATTGAATGAAATTACCACTACATTTTTAAATCCATGTCTATCTTTTTTTTCCCAAAGATAATTCAACACACACACAATTTGTTTTTGTATTTGAATAATTTTAAGCATATTTTAACACAGGCTTAACACCTAACAAAGATGTTGTACTTTTTTAAACACTTACAACATAGGCCAGGCCCTATTGTTACCTTATATCCCAATGATAATGCCTTGCATTGGGCCTGGGAAGAAAACACTTGAGTTTGCTTAACTTGCTATTGGCTCAAACATTTGCTCACCTTACCCCATGGTCATTGGCTCAACTTACCCCAAGGCAAACATTTTTACTATATTAGCCCACACAGCTACAAGGATGCACCTTCATCATGTTAGGTTTAGGAGCTCAAATTGAAACTTATAGAGACACCAACTGATGTATAGAACTACCTTAAAATTATCTACTTTGGTTTAGATACAAGCATCATGTAACCTCTAACACAATAAAATAATTTGACTTGGTGAAAGTCTATTTGGACCTAAGTTGCTTACCACTTTTTCCATGTGGTTTCTTCCTTCACAGACTACATGAAATGATGACCTCTTCCTAAATATTTGGTGAAATTATTAATTTTGTGTATGGTTTCCTAGAAACAAGGTGCCTCAACTTACCCCTTTGGCTCAACTTACCCTACTCTCCCAAACAGTATGTTTTTTAAATGTGTTTATGACTGAGTCACTGAGTGAATGAAAAATAGAAAATTATTACATTTACATTACATTTGTCATTATCAGATGCTCTTATCCAGAGCGACTTACAGTAGAGTGCATACATTTTATTACATTTTTTTTATTTTTTAAGTACTGGTCCGCCATGGGAATTGGACCCACAACCCTGGCATTGCAAGCGCCATGCTCTACCAACTGAGCTACAGTGGGACTATTAGGAATAACCAGCAGGGAATATGTCTATTTAAACCCTGTTTCAAAGCCAAAACCATTGGATATTCATTATTGATCAACTGCCAAGAAGCCAGACCCATGACTTTGGTTAAAACATCGTTTTGGTTTTAGACATAGCCCCAGTTCCTTTCCAGGAAAGATATTGTAGCTTCTTTCCAATGTCCCATATCAGGAGATAGGATGAATGAGTGTGTCCATGAACAAACGTATGAGGTCAAACCCAAGTACTGAATCAGAAACAGCAGCTAAATCTCTCTGTTTAGTTCTGTACTGTAAAAGGACAGGAGTGCTGTTTTGTTTTTAGCTCAGTAGTAGCGCCACTCTGTGGTAAATCTAAGCTGTTCCACTAGTCTGCGAAATCAAACCAACAGATCTGAAGATCTTGGTGGGAATTAAATGACCAGGAGAAAAGTGTTATGTGGATGAGAATGATATAAATGTAAATATTTGACACATGTGTTATAAAGGCCACCATCCTCTGAAGGTTCTCTGTACGTTAACATGCACACTACCCCCGTAGGTAGATTTGATGACATTTGATAGATATGAAGTCCTAGGAAACATTTAGACTCCGCTGGCATAAGCTGCTTTCAATAAAGCACCAGATCCTTGCTCTCTGTCTGGCTCTGGTATGTTGAACAACAAACAACACTCTTTAAAAGATGAGAAGAAGTTGGCTGTTTTTAGTGTGTTATCGAATCATAATCTAAATAGAAAGAGTAAGATCGAGAGAAAGAGGTGATGGGAGTGTACTGGAAGGTTTTTTAAAGTTGTTTTTAAGAGGGTCACCTCTCGTTTTGTATCCATGTCATGTGTCGTTATACGAGTACTTATACTACTTAATTCAAGCCTTATCCCAGTCTAGGCCATCCCATTGGTGGGGCTTGACAAGCAGCAGTGTGTTTGATAACAAAGCTGTGTCCCACAGGAAACTCTGATCAGGCACTATGTGTATTTGGATGGAATGAGAAGCTGGAGGGAGTCACCCTGCCAGACAGGTGGAACGTCAGAGAAAATAAAGAACAGACAAAATAAGATTATGACAGAGGCATCATGGGAAAGGTTTGTTGGGCAGACTTTGCTGAGTCATCTCTTTGCCTCCTTCTTCCTTGTTTCCCCTACAGTTCTGTCTTTAACACCACTGGGCTGTTTACTCTGTTCTGACTGCAACTCTCACATAAACCTTTGTAATGGGTCATAAACACATCTGGGTTGTTTTTAAACCACAAATCACATAATTTGTAAAAAAATACGAGACTGGTCTTCATAAACCATGAATGGTACATTAGAACAGTGTTCAAACTGGGGAGCCACAAGATGGTGAGGTAAGTATGAGAGAAATACCTCTCATTGGTCAGGAGGACAACACAAATGGGAAGTTTGTTGGCTTGAGGGGGACTTTGGCACAACAGTCATACCTGACTGATTCAAAAAGATGTCCAATAAGGGAATGGATTAACTGAATGAAATGGGGGGAAAACCTTGTATGACGCTCGTGATTACACTACATCATTTCCTAACACTGTGTTACAGTAGCTCAGAGAGGACAATAGAAGGGGGAAAGGGATAGGCAGGTCATTTCAGACTTAAGGTGGCATAGGTCTCAATGAATTTGTGGTTTGTAGAGAGAGATGGAAATGGACACAGTCAATAATCTCCTCTTGAAATCCTCAGTGATTGGGATGAGGCGAGGGAGCATGCTGGCTGACTTGAGACACATGGTGTCTACGTTAAGACTCCTCCTCTGATCCTCATGTCATCTGGCAGACTGTGGGATGGAGAAGGGGAATGCACCGGCGTAGATGGGCCTGTGTGGGAAACCTGCATTCACCTGTCACTCACTGGAAGGACACAGGAGAAGAGGTGGGTTAGGAAGTGACTTCTGTCATTTTACACGGTTGTTTGGTGGTGTACCATATCTACAGAGAATACTCTTTTTTTAGCAGTTTGAACAATATCTTCTCAAGAGACAGAGTGAGTAGAAACCAGTTAGATTTTTGAGGTAAGTGCATTCTTCAGGGATGGGTTTTAAAAGATGTTCTGCTAGAGACTTTTTATTAGAGACAGTTTTGAAGTTTTAATTACAGATTGTGTTCTTTATAATGATCTTCTAGAAATGTGCATGCTCAGGTGAACGATAATTGAACAGAGCACAACAAGTTGTTGACTGTTTGCTGCCGTTAAGAGGCAATGGTTCAGGACGCTCAACTGCATTTCAGTCTGTGCTCCGGACATCAAAGACGATGTAGAACAAATCCTCAAGCTGATATTATAGATGTTTCCATGTTTTGCAAATAGAGTGCCTTTAATCTTGTATAAGAGGCTTTGTAACCCCAGGGACTCTGTTGATGTGTTTTACATCAGCAACTCTGAAACACCTGTCTCCCTGGGTGACACTCTGTCCTCAGTGGTCCTCTGTTTCTCTATCTATTGGTTTCTCAACCCTCCATCTGTTCTTTAACAGTGTGGCACCCTGATGTGGGGTCGCTGGGGTTGTTGAAACACTTGTGAGAAATTGGCACAACTGTACAATTAGTGTGAGGATACATGCATCTGTGCTGCGTTATGCATCAGTAATACGTATATCCAACAACTCAACATCTCTGAGGCTTATCCTCATAAGCGAAAAACAACAAGAGACGTTTCAATGGCCAAGATGCGAGGATGGCCTCGTACAGGTGTGGCTGGATTTAAAGCCCAAACACGAGCCGCTGAAATCCCACATGTGACTCTATTTCTTCTTAGTGTGAATTTAACGTTGTGTTCAGAAGGGCTTTCAGATGCTAATCCAGTTATTCAACACTGAAGACACGTTGAATTCGCTCAGCCACAACCATTCTGTTGCCATACACAGAGATTAAACGGGCAATCTAGGACAACATCAAATCGGTCATCCCCCCACTTATTTGGTAAACAGCTGAGGGATAGGGCTGGAGAAGTGTAACCACTCTCAAAGAGATAAACCATCATTATCCCTGATGGAGAATTATGTTGCGTTACCTCCAGTCAAACTGTCAGTCATATCAGAGAAATGTGTTGTTGATCTATAGATCATTCTAATGGCCCATTGAATGGCTCTGTGGTTTTGCCTCAACTTCAATGACAACACAATCAACAGACTGGTCTGACCACTGGTTTATTTCCCTAGAGATCTCTAGGTGTGTGCCTATGCCAGACTGCGTTTTAGTCTCTGACCTTTGACCCCTCTTGTTCTGTTTCTCAAAGCTCCAGTTGTGATGTAGGCTGAGGGTCCAGTTCCATCTCTTCCAAGATGGCTACTGGGAAGAACTCTGTGTCTGAGGACCCCCTCCTGGGCAAAGGCCCTGACAAGGACGCCTCAGAGGTGTCTTTGTCAGGGAGTGTGTTAGACTCCGGGAGTATCCTCTCAGATGACTCAGTGCTTCCAGACTATGAGCAGGAAGGTGATTCACAGGGTACTGCCAACACGCTGTATGAGGCGTGCACTCGGAATGACCCCCTGGAGCTCCGAAAGGTTCTGGAGAGAGGGATTACAAAAGAGGAGGTCATGGCGGTAGACCACAACGGCTGGGTATGGGTCTCTCTTGCTATTTCACATTTGGGATAGCTTTTAGGGTGTATGATCCAGCGAGTCCTGCGGGTTACTAGTTCAAATACCAGGAGCATCATGCCCTGTATGAAGACAGAATGCTTCAATCAAGTCATGTAAAATTGTTGTTGGACTTAATTGCAGCCTTGACTCTGACGCAGTCAGATTTTTTCTTCATCAGTCTAATCCACATTTTTTACCCAACAGACTGGACTGATGGTGGCGTGCTATAAGGGTTTTTTGGACATTGTGCAATCTCTTTACCACTGTCCTTACTTGGACATAAATCACCAGGACAACGATGGCAACACAGCACTGATGATCGCTGCACAAGCAGGTGAGCCACTCTCCCCAGACCTATTACTAAATACTACACAGTGAAACCTCATTAGCACTTCTCTAGGTTGCATCCCAAATGGCACCTATTACCTTTATAGAGTACAACCAAAGATTTTTCTAACTATTCCATGATATACCAGAGCCTGTCGTTTCCAATGGGAGAAAATGAATCATAGTGGGCAGAACAAGCACGGTGGTGGGCAGAGCCAAGCACAAGCTAGTGAGATCCTATTGGCGCGTTCTAGTATTTATTTGAATATTTCCGTTGGGGAACGTATACCCTGTGAAGTGTGCGTGTGCAACAACTCATTTTGCCCTTACACTCCTTTTAAACAACTACATTTTTTTTTTTACTTTGACAAAGGATAAAGTCTACAAAACACAGTCCACTCTGTTTGTTACAGATTATAGTTTTGGAAGGAGAAAACTGTATAGAGATCAAATGTTTAATTGATGAGAAAATGAGCAGAATGTTGTCCAAAATCCATATCGCTCCATCTTCTCCCACTGCTGGCCACTGGGCTTCCTCTTCTCACCATATTTGGTTGTGAGTGGAAACGCCAACCAGATTTTTCACATTCAAACATCCAGTGAAATATCTGGCTCATTGTTCTATCTGTGGTACTTACTACTTCAAACGTAGTGCACTATATAGGAAATAATGGTGACATTTGTGACAGGCCTTTAGCATTTTCGATGGCACTTCATGATCCCCTGAACCCATTCTCACCCTGTTTCCTTCTCCAGGTCACACCATTACAGTGACCTACATCCTAAACTACTACCCCGGGGCAGACACAGAGATCCGGGACTGCCGTGGCTTCACTGCACTCATCAAAGCTGCCATGCAGGGCCGAGATGATGTGGTGTCTTCCCTCGTCATGGCCGGTGAGTGAGAGGCCTCATCCACTTCAATGCTACTATACATACCATACTGTAGTCATGAGAAACCATCTTATAAATGTTTAGATAACCTGAGAAATTGATGTTACAAGTATAAAAACATAATTCTGACCCCAATTTACCTGCGTATACTGAGTATAAGCCTTCATGGTATGTTTGTGCAGTTCACAGTGGCACATAGCTCACATGTATTATCAGACACACAACAGTGTGTCCGCTGACATTAAATTCATTAAATTACCTTAGAGATTCCAAAGGGTATACTTCTAAAAAGAAGTAAGGCCCAGAGAGGGTGAGAGGAGGAATAGATAGTTATACACACAGAATTCTGGGATTAGCCTGTGCTTTTCTCCCAGGCAGCAATGTTGCTAACTCAGTCAATTGGCAATTCTAAAATCTCTGTTCTATTTGGGGTTGAGCATGAACCCACAAATTGAAGGGCTAAGGGTATAAGAAGTGTGTAGTAATGTGGTTGCGATGGCTGTACCTGTGGTGTCAACTTTCTCTGGTTGAGAGCATGTGTTAGTGACGGCTGCCAGGTTTAAGGGGTCAATTTGGGGGCACACTCTGGTGTAATCTTTGTCTTGGCTGCCAGGAGATTAGCCAAGTTTATTTACTCCAGATATGTTGTCCTCTTTTCACAAGATCAATAGTATCCACTGGAGTCACAGTCACTCATTTGTCAATATACTAAAAGAGTTGAGGAAAACATGCTCAGCTAACTGAAGCTTTTCCCCCATCACATTAAAGATAATTAATTCTCTACTCTATCCATCATAAACCAAGAAGCATCTATGTTTTCTTATTCATGTAGCACATGATTATCATTATGGTGCTATAATATAGATCTATATGCAATGGAATGTGAATGAAAGTGTTTCAATGGAGAAATATTATGACCTGAAAGCTATTTTATTTTTTTCCATTCACTGCTATTTCTCTTTCAGGTGCAGACCTAAATGCAATAGACACCAGGAAGCAGAAGTGTGCGCGGGACTGGGCCCTAAAGACGGGCCGCTACGAGACGCTGAACCGCCTCCGCCGCCTCAACCTGCGGCCCAGAGCCGAGCAGTTCGCTGAGAGCTACGTCCCCGAGTGGCCAGAACTGAAAGTGCTGGTTGCCAAGGCCACAGCCAACAAGAGCGCCGGCCAGATGATCACCCAGCGCATCAAGTCCATCTTCAGCTTCAACTTTCCCCAAGACCCCCAGGACAACGGGGTCTTGGACCATATGGTGCGTATCACCACCAGCCTTCACAGCCCTTTGGTGGCCACCGCCTGCCGGCCGCTATGCCCCACCAGCCCCCCTGAGGTGGGGAAGAGGCGCTTGGCCGTGCCTGAGCTGATGAAGAAGCACTCAGAGAAGAAGCTGAAGGAGAGCTCTGTGTGCCACAGCAACGGCTCCGTCTCCTCCATCATTCCACACATCCACTCGGCCGAGACCATCGCCACGTCCTGCTGTGTGGACACAGAGCGCAGGGGCAGCATTATCTTTATAGTCTCCACCGGGGTGCGTACCTTCATGCCCCGGAACATGGCTCACAGGAACAGTGTGTTCCCTTCCGGCTGCATCCCCAAGATCCAGATAGTGAAGTCTGGAGAGCCCACGCCTAAGAAGGAAAAAAAGAAGAAGAAGCACAAGGGTCACCTGGAGCTGCCCATATGGAAGTACAAAGCAGAGAAGCAAGAGAAGAAGAAGGAGAAGAAGAAGGCAGAGAAAGAAAAAGAGAAGGCCAAGAAGGAAAAGGAAAATAAAAAAAAGAAAGAGAAGTAGTGAGATGTCTAAAGCTGCCAATTTATTTCGATGCCACACATTTCCAATAACTTCCAATATATTTTTCCTGGAGTTATACTCCAAACATCTGAATTATGAAGTACTGCTCAAATTACTCAAAGGTCTGGACTCGGTTTTATGGCCAATGCAGTAAAATGGATTCTTTAAAGGTCATCATATTCATAATGCTTTGTAAATATTTTACTTTTTTAATTTTACAGGACTAGTAAAGGCCTAGTGCACTACGTTTGTGAAATTTTTATAACTAAATGTATTCAAGTGTTTACCAGCATTTGCAACTTGAGTCTGATAATTATCTGCATAAAACAGTTAATCTGATAATACTTCTGGAATATACAGGAAAGTATTCAGAATAATACTTCTGGAATATACAGGAAAGCATTCAGACCTCTTGACATTTTGTTAAGTTACAGCCTTATTCTAAAAAAAATAAAAATAACATTTTATCCACAGCATCTACACACAATACCCCATAATGACAAAGCGAAAACAGGCTTTTAGAAATGTTTGCACATTTATTAAATATAAAAAACAGAAATACCTTATTTACATAAGTATTAACACCCCTTTCCACATTTTGTTAAGTTAAAGCCTTATTGTAAAATTGATTAAATAAACATTTGTCATCAATCTACACAAAATACCCCATGATGAGAAAACAAAAAAAGGTTTTTAATTTCTTTTTTGCAAATGTTTCCATTTTTTTTTTTTTTTACTGAAATACCTTATTTACATAAGTATTCAGACCTTATGCTATGAGAATCCAAATTGAGCTCAGGTGCATCCTGTTTCTATTGATCATCCTTGAGATGTTTCTACAACTTGATTTGAGTCCACTTGTGGTAAATTCAATTGATTGGAAAGGCACACACCTTGTCTTTATAAGGTCCCACCAATTGTATATATGTGTGTATGTATATGTGTGTGTATATATATATATGTATGTGTGTGTGTGTGTGTGTGTGTGTGACTTTATTGTGTAAATAAACCATTGTGAAAGATGCCTGTTTATGATGTCATTTGATTCTGTGCTGTTTACCGTGGTCCTAAAATGGAGTGCTGAGGCTATTTAAAGATTTAGGAGTCAGTACTGAGTTGTGTAAATCAAGTCTGCAAAGGGATTACCATTTTAAAGGTAGACTCAGCGAAATTACGTTGAGATCAGATAGATGCAAGACTTCGCTCTCACACAGTCACATACAGTATCCGTGCTACCACCCTGTTCACAGCGTGGTAGCCAGGGGACCAAAACAGATGAGAACTTGAGCCTCACACGTCAACGCTCTTAGTTGATGCGGAAATTGACCCACTATGCTGTTTACTTTCTCAATCTACGTCATATCGCTGAGTCTACCTTTAAAATAGTAATCCTCTGGCATGAAGTCAAAGGTATAATGGGAAGTTAATTATGGCCATGCCATCATTAGGTATATATATATATATATATATATATATATATATATATATATATATATATATATATATATATATATATATATATATTTTTTACATTTTAATGATGTATGAGCCAGATATAAGCATGCAATGGTGCAAAGTTGGCACCTGCTATTTTCAGAAGTAAAAAGAACTTGACAGACTTCACTTGGGCTACACTTTACCTCAAATCTGCCACCTGATGGCGACCTTGTTTCTCTTTTTACATTCCTCACGGCTTTACTAAAGACTGTCGACGCAGTCTGACTGGAAATATTACAATCAAGGTAAAATGATCAAAGTACAATAAGTGAATGCAACTACAAGACAGCATCGATTTAAAAATTCTACTTTTAAGATCAGAGTGTAATACGCAAAACTAATGAGCTCTAACTAAGCTAATCAAAATGGAAATGTATTTGAAATGACTTATTGGTCACACTTACAAAAATTATACAACAAAAGAATACTAATGCAAAAAAATACATTGGTTCTTTGGATTGTACTTCACCTTAATCCACATTTTGACCCCCCAAAAATAATGCATTTGTGTCCCACACTCCTATCCATTACAGTTTGTCAGTATATGGTTGCAGGCAGTGTTTCCTCTCTACACTTCTCTCTGTGTAAGCTATGTGTAGGCCTGTTGGGGTATGGTTGTAAATATCTGTATGTGTGGGAGTCAGTGAACTTCTGAGAGAGAATACCCCTTCAAAGCCTCCGCCTGTCTGGTCAGTCTGGCAACCTAGGGCGTGGTGGGGGTTGACGGGGGCCAGGGGCAGAGTATTTTTTAGATTTAGGGGGATTAGGCATTGCCATAATGTACAGACCAATCCCCCTATAAAGGTAGAGGACAATAGATTATGGTCTGGAGCTAATTCAAAGGAGTTCAACCTTTATGCAAATACTTACAAATAGAATTAGGCTATAGTACGTATAATATTCATGACTTTAATTTATGCAACCAAAGATATTACAAAGTTTATTTGGGGTAAATGTCTGCACTTTTAGTTCTTTGAATGCTGGACAAATGGAGAGTTACAGAGGAAAAAGAGAGCTTCTATTTATTTATTTTACAAAAGAGAGAGAGAGATCATGAGTGCTTCACTGGATTCGGTATCAAGATGGTAATCATGAGTAATTAAATCAACTCGTGTTGTATGCACACATCTCGTATTATCGGTTTCAGGAGGAATGTTGGGAGTATACATGTACTGTAGCAAGACAGAGTTGCATTTCTTTGAACACTACACTTCCACTGGTACACACTGGTTGAATCAATGTTGTGTTAATGTAATTTCAATGAAATTACGTTGAACCAACATGGAATAGATGTTGAATTAATGTCTGTGCCCAGTGGGCTGTTCCTTATGACTGCACTAAATAATACTGGATACTTACTATGATGTGCAAAACTATTCTTGAATGTGTTCAGCACAATATGTGCAATTGTGTGTGTGTGTGTGTGTGTGTGTGTGTGTGTGTGTGTGTGTGTGTGTGTGTGTGTGTGTGTGTGTGTGTGTGTGTGTGTGTGTGAAAGAGAGAAACAGAGAGAGAGAGAGAGAGAGAGAGAGAGAGAGATACAATAAACTGGATCAAACTAGCTCCCTCCATAGGTGACATACATGAGCAGGACCACACCCTCTTCTACTGTGAACACATAAATCAATCCAAGGTGGAGCTGAATGGAAAGACAGTATTAGGTAA